>NC_135498.1:13053088-13125588 GCF_052857255.1 Amblyomma americanum | reverse complement strand
GTGAATACTTTTCGGTCTAAATGTTCAGGCCCTGCAAGCGAAGATAACATGTCAATATCAATGCCGCCTTTTGAAGTCTTGCAGGGTCTTGAGGACGGGTCCCCCTTAATGCCCAAATACAGATAACGTCTGCATATACAGAGATCTGAGCAGATTGTGGCAATACGTCAACCAGGCCGATGAGAGCAAGGTTGAAGAGAACTGGGCTCAGCACTCCACCCTGAGGGACTCCGTGCGAATTTCGGTGTAAGGACATTGGTCCGTCCGCAGTCAGGACAAAAAACGACCTCTCTGATAAATAGCTGCGTATCCAGCTGAACGTGCGGCCTCCAATCTCAGCAGCTTCCATTGCGTCCAAAATGGCCTGGTGCGTTACGTTGTCGTACGCGCCCTTGATATCCAAAAATAATGCCACGGTCAATCTTTCCAAACTTTTGCTGTGGTGCACCGACGTTACAAGGTCAACCACGTTGTCGATAGAAGAGCGGCCCCGTCGGAACCCAGACATGAAGGTTGGATAAATCTGATATCGCTCCAAGTACCATTCCACGCGTGTGAGCAGCATTCTTTCCATGACTTTGCCGACGCAGCTGGCGAGTGCAATTGGACGGTGTGATGAAAGGTCGAGCGGTGATTTCCCCGGTTTAAGAAGTGGAACCAGATGACTGGTCTTCCGATCATGAGGAACTATGCCAGCAGTCCATGACTTGATATAAGTGTCCAAAAGAGCCGGTCGAGTTTCTTGGCCAAGGTTGGCAAGTGCGGAGTACGTCACACCATCTGGCCCTGGTGATGAGACCTCCTACAACAAGCCAGCGCAGCATCAAGTTCTTCCATCGAGAATATTACATCCATCCGAGAATCCCGCGAGGGTGGAACATTGTTGCAGTGCAGCGTTGCGCCTGGATTCGGAGGGCCTGTTATTCTTGCGCAGAAATCTTCGGCTACCTCAACCACATTGCGCCTTTGGTGGAACGCTACGGATTTGAACGGGTAGCGCTGTTGAGGGGACGTGCGAAGACCCCGAATTACACTCCAAACGCGTGACAAAGGCTTCCACGGATCAAGTGTTTGGCAAAATGTCCCCCAGCGTTGTGTTTGCAGTGCCTGAATTTTGCGCTGAATCTTCTTCTGTAGGCGCTTTGCATCTCTTAGGTCTAGGCGCGACTTTGTGCATCGGTATCTGCGCTTTGCCCTGCGCCGTTGTGATCGTAGTCGCTGCAATTCGAAGTCAAAGTCGGAGTAGTTAGCGACAGGGTTAAAGGGCAGGTGACGTGTTCCATGGCCTCCTTAATGTTTTTGTTCAAGACCGGTAGAGAAGCCCTCTGTGCAAGCAGCCTCCATAAGTAATTTAAAAACTGTCCAGTCAATGCGCTGACTACACGTGGCTGGGGAAAATGTGGAATGGCCGGTAATAATCAGATAGGTTGGGATATGGTCACTGCCATGGGTTTCTACATCCGAAAACCATCGGACGCTGTTGGTAAGGCACTGTGAAAGGAAAGTCAAGTCCAAGCATCTGCTATAAGTCACCCTCGAATATAGGTCGGGCTTCCGTCATTAAGGCACTGGAGGTCATGGTCAGAGGCGAAGGACACAAGCTGTCTTCCCCTAACGTCCATGCTAACGCCTCCCCACATGGTGTGATGAACATTGAAGTCACCTATAATGACCCACGGAGCAGGTGTAGCTGCCATCAAACCACTCAACCTTCCGGCGTCGAAACGACTTGAGGGCGCCAAGTACACCGCCAGTAGCGTAAACGTCAGGTCTCAGCTCTTCACTGTCAGGAAAACGTACTGATTGTCTTCGTTCGGAGGAACTGAATGTTGCACATATGTAAGTTTGCGTCGAATGTAGACGATGACTTTGCTGGATCTGTTGCGCGTGGGTGATGCAAATGCCTTGTAACCAGATATTCGCAAAATTGCCGGGGTCTTCGGTTCACAATTCGCAAGAATGGGGAAGTGATTCTCGTAGACGTAGTGCCGTAAATCGAAAATCCAGGACTGGAGCCCACGAGCATTCCATTGGAAAATGAAAGCTTGCTTGACTTTCTTTTGAAAAGACAGGTCCCAAGGAGCCATGATGCCTTCTACTGTACAGCCGCAAGAACTGGATGTAGCGCGTCCAGCACTTGAAGTGCGCTATTTGCTGCTGGCGTTCGTAGGCTGGAAAGCAGAGCACGCATGGCATTCATTAGTGACGTTAGCATTGCAATCACTTGCATATCTGGGCCATGGCCTTGATCGTGCCTGTTGGCTGGATCAGTCGTAGGCGCTGCACACTGCCCTGAGTGCACCAACATCCCTGACACAGTAGGCGTAGAAGGCTTTGGCAGTGGTGGCCAAGTTGCATCGGAGGCAGCAGGTCCAGCCTCACCAAGCGCCGGGCTCCCTTGATTTGGTACGGTTCTTGGTGGAGGCGGACAAGCTGCATTTACGTTTGGGGCATTCTTCTCAAATGTGACTGCTTTCTTTGACGACCTTTGGCGGCGCGAACGATGTCGTCGCACCTTTGCGGCGGCTTGTTTGTGCGTAGAATGGTCTCGCATCATTTGCTTCAGTACCGCCCGCTCGGTCTTTAGACGGGGGCAGTCTTTCGAGGAAGAGTCATGAGGGCCGTGGCAGTTGGAGCGCTTCAAGGTAGTCGCGCGGCAAACATCACCGCTGTGTGACTCGGAGCATCGCGGGCACACGGTGGAGTTGCTGCAGACGCCGCACACGTGGCCGATCCTCATGCACTTCCTGCATTGAAGTGACTTAGGCACAAAAGGTCGAACTGGATTACGAAAGTGTCCAACCATCACGTACGATGGTATATAGTCACCCTTGAAGGTAAGCTTGATGCATGTAGATCTTCCTAACCGCTGAACTTGAATCATGAAAATGCCGTTGTTTGCCGGCTTGATCAACATGGGTAAATCTGCGTCACAGATGGCGATGTCGACGTTGTAGATTACGCCAGCCGTAGTGCCGCTGTCCTGGAGAATAAGGGGGCGTACACTGATGTTGCCGAGTTTGGTTATTGCGGTTAAACTCTCTAGTGCACTTCGCTCCACCACATCAATAGCAATGACGTTTTTGAACGGGTTTATTCTGACATCTTGAATGCCTCCCGGTACGAGGCTCTCCAGATAAATAGAGATGGCTTGCCTGTTCAGGAGGTTCAAGTTGTCCGTTGAGTTCAACGGCACAAACAAGGCTATATGCGCCGAGGAACTTCGCGCCGTGATGATCGTTGGCGTTCTTGATGAGGACACCGTTGACGTGCTCGGTGAGGACGATTCGGCTTGTCTACGTAGTCTGCGCTTGGCATTCTTGCCAACAACGGGTATGAAACCGTCGACGGCAGAGGACGAGGAGTCTTCACTTGGCACCAAGTACACAACAGTACCCTGGCTGCTCGAGTTACTCTGGCGGTGCAGGCGCTTCCTCTGCGCGGCTGCTGCCGACCCACCGGGTTCCAATAGCGGCCCAGCAGCCTCCACTTCCATCGCCGTGGCAAAAAGGGAACGGCGCCCCCCTGATTAAAGCACAAATTACCAAAAAACTATAGAGACGTGAAGGCAGCGTTCTGACCTGTCTATAATGTCTATAGACTCTCTGTAGACAAACCCTATAGAACAGCCTATAGGCAATGCAAATCCTATAGACAGTCTATAGATAATCTATAGATAATCCATAGATTCATGTCCATACTCTTTTAGTAGACTTTTATCTATGGATAGTCTATAGACTATGAATAGACAAAATAAATATCTATAGGAAGACAGTAGAGTCTATAAGAAGTCTATAGACTGCCTATAGAGCATTTTTGTAAGGGCTAGCACTTATTCTTTGCGTATGTCCTGTATACAGCGCTGAAAAACAGCCTATTTTCCACGCGCTAGAGTGTCTTGATCCAAGCCATTGTGCCCAGCGAGGAAGCGCCTGGCTCTGTTATCGAGAACTCTCAAAGCGAAAGCGGTCGCGGCGATCGTCGGCGGTGAAGGCGCCGCAGGCATTGACCCGGTTCTTGAGGGCGTCGGGCCAGCACGATAAGCTGCGACCTTACCATACGCCACTGACTTCGCATACTGACTTCAGTTTCCTGTTCTCATTTCTTCCTCCTGTGCAGTGTAGCAAGTCGGTTTCTTCTTCCGGTTGACGATGATGATGATGATGATGATGATGATGATGATGTACTCAGGTTAACGGCACTTACCCACGGCGGCGGATTGGCCAGGGTGCATTGCGTACACGAACGCTCTCTTGGACAAGGAGTGGAGTATTTGAATAATTTTGTGCCTGGCTGGAATTTGTACAAAAAAAAGAAAAACAAAACGGAAAAGACAAAAGCAGTCAATTCCCATTCTTGCAGAGGAATCTACCTGATGTTATTTATTTATTTATTTCGTTACTATCAGGGACGTTCAGGCGTACAGATAGGAGTGGTAAGTAATTAATCAAAATCAAATACAAAATGAGGATTATTAACATAGATGAAGAAGAGCAGATTTGAATGTCTCTGGTTCTGGGATGTAGACGATGCAGGCGGGCAGGTGGTTCTAGTCTGAGCTGGCCTTGGGATTATAAAGTCGGGAATATAATCCCACACTGGTTTCAGGGCATATCCCTTGGCGTTGGCCCCGAAGGACAGGAGAATCGGAATAGGTAGAGGAAGCCCTAGTCGAGCAAGGGGGATCTCCAAGTAAATTCTCCCGGTTAACCTCCCTGTCTTTCTTTCTTCTCCTCTTCCTCCTATATTCATTTAGTATAGCATATGGTTAGTAAAACTCATGTGCATGAAAAAACAAAACGGGTGGAGATTCATCAGGTAAACCACAAGCGGCATTGACTGCCAAACTTTTCTGGCTCTTTTCGTGCGAAGCAGCACTGCAAATTGGCAATCGTCGGTATTGCTTACCTGATATCCTGATTTTGCAGTCAACCGGCTGTACACAAATCTCTGTCGTCGATGCAATTGATTTCAAATTCTCTGCAAAGCGTGCATCGATCGGGTATACCACTCCACATCCACGCCGGAGACCGTTTTGAAATGCCAGACAGCGATATCTCCCTTGTTTCTCATTCGTTTCTTCACACCATCGATTTAAAAAGACTATCTGACTCACACAATGGTTCTTCCATCGATAAACACGCGCGATTTTATCGTAAGATTTTAAAAACAAGCTGGATTCCCAACAAGGTGACCTCAAAAGTAGTCCTCTGCAGCGTCGCCATCTCGGATTAATTGAGGCGCCCCGTCTAGGTCGTGAAAACTGACCTGCGTTACTCGGGTGATGCGCTCACACCTCTGCGAGTTCTCCTGGTGTCATTTCACTGCGAACAAAATCATTGCTCGACGCTGCCTGATGAGAACCCCGTGCGTTTGTGTGTCGCGAACGAGAGGGGACCTCACTGCGACGGCCCTCGGCCGCGCAGATCTCCCAGCCCGTAGTCATTGACGACTGGACGGGGAACGTCAACTCCTTCAATGCCCTGGACTTTGGCCCAGCGTCGCAGAATAACGAGGAACGCCCGCAGAAGACGCTAAAGGAAACAACGTGGCAATTCCTGACCGTGTCCATTGTGGTAGACGCTGTGTCCTTCACCTTTGTGGTCTTCGGCATGGGAACCTTCATCCTGCTGTCTGTGGACCTCGGCAAAGACCGGGGAATTTTGCCATCAGACACAGTGTATCTTCGGCATTGTTATTGCGCTACTCAAGATTTACACAGACAAGAACGACACATACAAACGATACATACAAACTATCAACTGATTTTATTGCGTGGGTAATTCGTTTTATATGAATTGTTAAGATGAAAAGACACAAAAACAAGTAGCTTCATGGAAATGAGTAATCTAATCTTCTTCTGCTGACAGGCATGCGTAGAGGACGCAGTCATTTTATCTTCTTTAAAAAGTTTATCTCTCGCTTCGTGAGCGCTACCGACGGGTCGCTTACGCAAGTGCCTTCCTTCTCAGACGTCATGCAGTGTATCTCTTGCACGCGTTCTCGGCCGGAGACATTACCGTCAGAGACTTGTGCGGTTTTGTGATTAATTCCAGACTACTGTCCCTGGAGGCCGTGATCTTGCTAGGCTAGCTGATGCAGGCGTTTACATCAGTGATTTTTCTTAAAACCTTCATTTTATTAAGTAAACTCATTGAGACAAGCTACATCCCCAGTTATGTATTTAGATTATTTGTTTGTGCATTCCTTGCAACAACGCTAGACCTAAGCTACCGTCGGTGCTGCTGCTCAGACCAACTGTAGCGTGCCAGTTTCCTATCGCTGTTCGCCTTCTACACGTATAAAAGAAAACTTTAATTGACATCGCAATATGTGCAGTCATGTACAAAAATTTGCGGGATGTGGATTCGCGGAAAAAAATTTCCTGAGTTAGCTCGCTGGCTACTCAGCCAGTATTTGTTCCTGCGGATGGAATACGCATGTTCCCTGATGCACATCTGCTTTTTATTAACCTGCATTGCCTGACTGCGCAGAAGTAAATTTTTTTCCGCGATACGACATCTCGCAAACTCTTGTACATGACACTATAACTTTGGGCGTCAGGAAAACAAACCACTGTAGTGGCGAGAAGCACCAGATGTATTGGCGACTCACAGTTCCTTTGTTACTGAAGAAGAGTACAGCAGCTGTCTTTGGAACCAAGGCACGCCGCAACTATAAGTGACGTCATTTTATCGCGCAAAGCATCTGAGATGCGCCCGAACTTCCCACATCTGGTGCAGGCACTTGGCGTCTGCTCGAAGAAATATCGCAGGAATCGCAGGAAGTTTGTTATGAGGAGAGTCTTAGCCTAGCACAGAAAACAGCTCATGGGCAGCTCATGCGAAAGCATGCCATGTATGCTCTCAAAGAATCTCGGGCAGCGTTGGCGTCGTTTGTCAATGGCTTTCAGTTCTCGGTGCTGTGTGCCAGCTTTTCAACCCTGTCGTCCCGTACTGAACCAACACATATTGAAGGGTTCTTGCTAAACCGAATAACCTAAAATATTTTTCTTTATTTGTGTTCAGCCATCCCCTTATAAAATCGTCTATAGACAGTCTACAGACTTCTTTGCACTCTATTGCCTTCCTATAGATATTTCTTTTTGTCTATTCGTAGTGTATAGACTCTGCAAGCAAGTCTCCTAAGAGTGTATGGCCATTAATATATAGATTTTCTATAGACTGTCTGTAGCATATGTATTGCCTTATAGACTGTTCTCTAAGATTTGTCTATAGCGAGTCTGTAGACTTTGTAGACAAAAGTCTATGGACAGCCTATAGACTATCTAATATTTTTTGTATGGTCATAGAATATTGACGTAGTCATGTGTGCGCTTCTCAGGGAGCAGTGGAAAATCAGCTGCGTGGAACCCAACGGTTTTTGCCTTACAAGCTTTACTTCACAACTCCGGCGTTCTCTTTTGATGATCAACGTAATTTTTTTAACGATGTTATGATGCTTAGGAATAATGGGGGGTGCGCTGGTGGAGATTAATTTTCTTTTATTATCGCCTCAGGTCACTATCGAGACCATCACGGATCGTACAGTGGGCTTCTTCACATTGTGGCTGTCATCAATGCTGTGATGGTCGGCGTCTGGACAGTGAAACTGATTTTCAGCCGACGGAAAGCTTCAAAGGCAAAAGCTGACTTCGTGAGGGAAGAAGAAAACAAGCGTCCTCTGTCTGTTTCTCCCGATAGCAGAAAAGCCGAAGACAACTGTGACGTCTGATAATGGCAGGCGTTCATGTAAAACGCAATGCACGGAACTTCAGCAGCTCTGCTGATCCTCCTCCACTGAAGCTCTAGAGTTCGCTGAGATCAGCTGTGTTGGTGCGTGCTCGTACAGCATTCTATTGCTCTTGTGCGTGCAGTGCTCCGGAGTGGCTCAATCGTATTTCTGTACCTGGATCCGGTTCTGCCCTCCGCTCGTGTGTGGTACAGGATTTGTTTATAGAGAAGGAATGAATGAATAAACGGTATAAACAAAAGGCCGCATTCCGCGACCGCCTGCGAGGGGTACTTCTACCTCATGCAGTGCATTTGAGGCAGTGATGTTTCATTTCGGGAATTTTTTTTTTCCAGATAATTCGAGGTGTAATTTGGAAAAAGAGAATTTTTTACGGGGCTTTCGGCGCTTTTAGGAATAGAAATTCTTTCGCAGTTTCCAAATTGCCGGATTTGTCAAGCTGCTGCTTTTGCTTCATAGAAAAAATGTGCCCTAAGTAGGGATTTTGTGTCTAATTGAGGTAATTTAGGGTTAAGGCACGGGATATCACTGGTGCAAGTGGCAGGGCGCAGAGAGACCAGCTGGCCAGGGGCACTTAACGGAACGGACATTTTCGATCAAAGTGTCGGAAGTGTCCTCTGCTCGGCGTGTGTTTTCTTGTACATTCTAGGACAACGTTTTGTCAGAAGCGGGCCGGGCATACGTAAAAAATAATAGCTAGACGCAAATTTCTCGTTCAACACGTCGTCCAAACTCCCAAAACTACCACATAATATATTTGTATGATCGGGAGTGCGCCAACCTTCACCGTTGTCACTACTCGAACGCGCTGATGCTACGCGGCCCCCAAGCCGAACAGGTTGCCCCGCTCTCTCCGTATTGGCTACACCTAAAACTACACTGCAATATCCATCACACTGGCGTCTTACCTTCTAGCTTCCCTACAGTTGGTGGAAGCACGTTCATCTCGCATGATGCACGCCGTGGGCAGCATATGCCTCCGGAGATCTAGGGTAGTTCAGGACCTATGGAGCGCTGCATTTCCTAGCGTAGCTGAAGAGTAGCCAACACAACTTCATACAGTTGTACAACTTCCTCGTGCTTGGAGACCGCGCGCGTCGGAGCATGCCAGTAGCGGAAGCAGCGACGGTTGGCCTCAGATCGCACATTCTAAGAACTCCCATCTCGGGCTGGCCCACGTGACCTTTATAATTGAGAACTACCAGGTGAAAATTTTCTTTGGACAGCAGTTGAGGCATTCTGTCAGCTATTAAGCCAACTGTAGACGCAATATCCTACTAGTACTGACGCCATATATGGATGATATCGCTGTTCTGACAGACATACCAAGAGTTAAGAGTTCAGTGTTGGCTAGAGCCCTGCAAGAGCTCGAGCCGGCTCGAAAGTTCGGCCCGCGGTCTTGACCGGCCAGTAAATCTGCTGGTTTGCCCAACCTGGCCAGGCGTGAAGGTACGGGCCTGGGCTCAGCCCAGGTTAGGGCGACCTTTGACGACCTTGTAACAAGCGTTGAAGCCACCCAGGAGGCAGAGCACATCTGTGTGGAGTGGAATAGTGGAAACAGCGGTGGGGCGGCTGCTTGGAAAGAGTGGTCAGGGCCGTCAGGGCCTGCCTTCGCAACACACTCCTTCAGCTGAAGCCCGTTAACTCCGTCAGCCCGTCCGTTGACGCGACTCGGGAGAATCTGTCTGCATTTCGAGGGCCTCCGCGCACTTCTCACAGATGCCGAGGCGGTTGTAAATCTCCGACCCCTCTCGAGCGTCCAGTCGGATGCGAGACGCCTCCAGCACAGCTCATTTCCTTGTCGGTCGTCGGATCACAGGTTTGCCATCCACACCTGCAACCACTTCGGCGGAATCAACGCGCGGAGCACTACGAAGAATATTGGAGCACCCCATCGCACTCGTAGATTATTTTTTTTTGGAAGCACTCGAGTTGCATGTATCTTTCAGAACTAATGCCAGCGCACTTGACAAGACCCATCCAGCAGCGAAGACAGAAAGGAGACATTGCTGCTCGGCGAGAACGGATGTCCCGCCAGAGGTGACCGATGGGAAGAGACGAGCAGATCCTCACAGGCAGGGAGCTTTTCCGACCAGTGCAGGCCCTTTTCCCTCTCGAACTTCAAGGCTAAGGTATCCCACAAACTTATCACTATAAGTAGAAGCTTATTTCGGGGGATGTAGTAGAAAATACGAGACAGCCCTGGGGGAACCAAAGGAAGCCCGAAAAAGAAAGGTCAAACAGGTTAAACGGGCCTCCCACGCCCTAGAACCCGAGGCGAGAACACGAATCCCGGCTAGCAAGCAGTTTCGATCGTTTAATAAATACACTCTTCCTTGCCGCTTCCTTCTCCTCTGGGTTCACGTTGAAGCCAGCCCAATTCTGCATGGGTAATTTCACAATGGCCTCCATCGCTCGGGGCATACACTTTGTGGAGTTCGCTGACCGTTCTTCGAACGAAGACTGAGAAAGGCCGCGCCAGTGTCGGCGCCGCGTGCCGCATCAAAGGGAGCCGTCTGGTTCCTACTTCCTCCGTCTTGCAGCGGACGTCCTTGTTAACCCGCGCCGCCTCGGGCATAATCCGCCTTGAAAAAGCCTAACCAGATACAGCTGTCGACATGTGTGCGTCGTCAAGGGGTGACGAGATTTCGGCGATGCGGGAGAGATACAGCTGGGTGGGGACCGAGTGCTGGGTGACCAGGAAACGGATTATTCCCTTAACGATTATTCCCTTGGTTGCTGTCAACAACCTGAGTCATCGCCTCGTCGGCACATGTTTCTAGCATCTGTGGTGCCGTGGGTGGCGTGGGGAATTGAAGTCGCATTTGTGTTGTTTGTGTGGTTATTTGAAACCTCCTTCACAAATGTTTTAATCAGAACTTTTTCCCCAATCTTTGATCAGTGGGCGGACCTTATTTTCATTTCCCTAACCACTGATTGGCGAGATGGGTCGTTTGTTATCTTATTGGTTGCTGTCCCTGCTAAGGGCGGAGACAGAGGGTTTAAAACCAAGCGCTCTGGGTTGAGCCGGGGCTGAATTCGTCTGATTCACGATTTAGTCATGTAAATAGTTTTCTCCTTGCTTTGTTTCTTCTCGTTTTTTTCACCTATGTTGTAACTAAATAGTTAACCTTCTTCTTTCCTTGAGTAATGTGAATGTTTGCGAGTAGAACCACCGGGTCATCAAGAAACCCCGATTTCATCATCAAGTAGTTTCCTCTCATCGCCACCGGAAGGGGAAACACAACTCACTTGCTCCCCGGTGGCTGTGTGATGCCGACGGCCTTCTCGTTCCCAACGCAGGCTTGGAAACCTCCGTGGAAGACAAACGCATTGTGCGCAGCATATGTCGCTGCAATGAGAATGCACTTGTCGTTCGTCTCGCAGACACTTTTATGTGCTTATGGAAACATGATATGTTATGATGTTATGGAAGCATGATGTTATGGAAACATGATATACAAAGACACAAAAGGTTTCGTATCTTGACTCTACACGCGTATATTAACTCGCGGTTAAAGTCAGTGACCACTGCTGACTGTTTTCTTCAGTGTTCTGCTTTTCCTTCGTTCAGGAACTATTCTAAACTGCATTGTACTAGACTTTGATAAATATTGTCTTTGTGGCATCGCTACCGCTTTTCAAGTGCCAAATATGGGACGTAGAACCTTGCCCAGTCCACCGGCCTCTTTCCTGCTGGTGTCATCCCTCTTATTTGGCATGAATAAAATTAATTCTATTTCATCATGCGTACTGGAAAGCCAACAGCTTGCCGCTGCCCCAATCTCAAGGCAAAGCTGATGAAAGCATGTCCCCAAAGCTCAGATACGGACCATCAGCGCACAACGTGGATTAAGTTCAATTCAGTTCAATGCAGTTTATTTTCAGGGCAGCAGCGGGAAGAGGCCCGTGTGCTGTGCGACGTCAGCGCAGAACCCCAGGTCGTCGAAATTTCCGGAGCCCTTCCCTACGGCGTCTCTCATAGCCTGAATCGCTTTGGGAGGTTAAACCCCCATGGACGAGAACCAGAATAACCAGTAGCTGGAAGGTCTCTTGGGGTTTTCCAGGAAATAGCGTGAAGGCCACCTGGGGGGAAAAAAAATCTGCTTACACAGCTTGAATGAGGCCCAGGATGCAGTTTCGTGTGACAGTAGCAGTTCAACTTGTGTTCGAGCACCTATAGGAACCTTTCATTGCCTGTCATGGGTGCGTAAGGAACGTGGCGTGATATCGCATTTCGGTTTGCTTCCGATAAGCGAGCCATCGACCGAATGAAGCCGCACGTTGTGATCGGGAGACGCCAGCACGCGCGTATCTCGAGTGCCGGCGTCCCTTTGATGAAAAGGACGCACTTCCCTTGCCGGCAGAAGTGAGAGGGGGGAAAATCTGCCCACAGTGGCCACCGAACGAGCCAGACACACATATGCGGGGAACCCGGGCTCAGAGGCTCGAGCAACTTTGTCCGCCAGAACCATTGCCTGATCAGGTACTGTGCATCTCAGTCCCGCTAAGTCAGCTTGCTAGCCTATGCTGCAGTCTATCGCCTCCTGAAGGACCGCGCAAGGGAGCTCTTCCTAGCCTCCTACAGCACTCACCTCGTTCGGTGTAGATTGTTAGTGGCAGCCCTAGAAGGAGCACTGGAAGGAGCATTGTACTAACTACACCGGGACTCGTTTCCTCGTACACATGAGCTCTCAGATAGGAAAAAGCGTAAACTTATTTATTGGCCTCTATAGCAGGCTCCAATTTCCCACCTAGCCAAGAAAAACACCATAGGATCTTATAGGGAACGTCTTGTTCCGGAACATGCCGACGGTTAAAGTGAGAGCCGCTATTTTGCAACCAAATTCTTTGCAGTTTTTACGTTGACTTATGCGCTCGTTAGTTCGCAGTTTCGCATGCATGAAGTGCGCAATGAAGGTAACGCTAGCGCAAAAAAAAAATCTGCTTATGGGATTAACAGGACACGATGTAAATTTTATACGAAATCAAAGGTTTACCTTTGTGAACTGAACTCAGCCATACAAGTAGCGTTTCGCTATCTTCCTATTCTCACGGCACCCGTGATTCCGGCACTGAGGAAAGCCAGTGAGGAAACGGTACTACGACACTCTAAAAAAAGCATCTATATTCTAAACGTGCCTCTTTCACCCTCTTTTATTGAGCCCCTTTTTTTCATTTTTGTTGCCGGTCTTCAGGCTGAAAATACAAACAATCAAGCGTGACGGATATTACTGTGCGTTCGAATTTCCAGTACCACATCTTTCGTGTAAGAAAGTAGAAAGCGTATTCAACAGACGCCGCCTTTTCTGCATTCTGAGTACACAGGCAGCGAACGCTCCTGTGCTGCATTTCGTCAGTGCTTTGTGGAACGCGCGATCCTGACCCATGCAGCGTCCCGAGGTAAACTCACTGATAACAAGTGGAAGCAGGCACCCTCAAGAGGTAATGTTCGAAGTGCCGGCGAGTACGCTCCCAAAAAAGTATCGAAATACGTATTTCCACCAACGGGTAAACCTTTCTTCAGAATACTTTCGGCAACCGGACTGCTTATTGTATTGTTCCCACTCTTCAAGACAAGTTAATGTCCGAGTGAATCTTTATTTTGTTCATCTTGCACAGTCGTCTCGCTATTAAGGTTAGAACAGAGGAAGCACCAGCTGCAACGCTACGTAGCTCCCAACAATGCCTCATATTGGTTCCTTCATTTTGAAACATTGCGGAAAGTTCAGCGGAAGGAATACCACATTAAGGGAGTAATTACTCATTAGCATCCACTGAATAGCTGTATTTTGTAGCCGTATGGCTCCCCTTGGGTGGATGCAAATGTGTAATTACTCCCTTATTATAAATCTCCTCTACCTTGGGGAATTTCCCTATACATTTGACCAAGTAACACTACATCTCGAGAGCGAAGCTCGCGTGAACACCTCCGTTCCATGACTTGGCCTTGTCCAGTGCAGCTCCTCACCTCGCCTAATATTGCAGGCAATCGATACACCGTATCCGCACTTGGACTATGAATTAAAATCGAGTCTTAACGAATCGGTTCCGATCTAACAGCGGCTAATTAGGCAATGGCCAGGTGCTCGTACAGGAGCGGAGATCTTTACCTGTAGGGATGAGATGGGGAAGATAACTCGCAAACAAACCACTGGAGTGTCTTTGTGAACGCAGGGGACGCAATAAAAAAGGAAATCCAACGGACAGAGGATATCGCTGCGACGTGCTGCTCACACCGTTGTGATCTCGGAACGCGTGGATGGGGCGCAGCGAGGCCTCTCTGATGCGAGATCCGCAGTTTGGCCTGGACTCCCGCTGGAGCTGGGTGACTGCGGCCTTTGCCAGCTTGGTCCTTTTTCTGGTCATGCTCGGTCAGCAGGCGGCAGGGGTGATCTTCTACGGCATCGTCGACACCTACGGCGTCAGCAGGCAGCTGGCGGCCTGGCCGCTTGTCCTTAGTGGAAGTCTCATCAGTCTCGGAGGTGCGACACGTTACTGGGTTTCACAGGGTTTTGTTTAATCAGGCTTGTACAGCAGCCTTGCTTGCAGATGGCTACTTTATCCGTCCGCAACGGTAACGTGCCGTAGTGAGAACTCAAGACTGGCAGATTTGCCACAATTATTCGTTGCAAAATTTGCGACCTAAAGGTGCGACGGCTGCTTATCCGACTTGAATCTTAATTACGAGGGTATTATGTGAGTCCAGGGCAAAACAATGTATATTAAGTGTGTAGACAATCTTGCATGCTAATATAGTGGAGATGATGCAGGCAGCACTTCGGCACATCTCCAGCGATCAGCTAGACCTATTTCTACCGTTTCCTGTTTCTTCTAGAGCAAACTTATTGTTCGGTGTCGGTGTCTTCAAAAGTGCTTAAAATGCTCTAACTGACATTGTTACACGAAAATTCGAGCAATGCTTTTCATTTACAGTGATTAATTAAGATTATGGCCTTGAGGAATACCAACACTACAGCAGGACGACAAGTAAAAACCCTGGTTTGGTCTCGAGTCTGCAGAACTCATTAGCCGTTTGTAAGCCTGGATAAAGTTACGTCGGTTACGCTGTCATGCCAGACAGTTCCGTTATGCCGGGCCACCAGTGACCGCCACCCTCACTGTTTCGCGAACCATTACTGCCTTGCTAGCTCTGCACAGCGTGCCGAGCAATGCTGCAGTGGAGTGGCGCTGCCAAGGGTAACCTTTGTCCTGTTCTAATGCAGGCCCCCTGTTCGGGATCCTGTGCCGTTGTTACTCATGCCGGGCTGTGCTCCTCGTCTGCCCACTCTTGGCTGCCCTCTCTTTGTGCGCGTGTTGCTTTGCCGATGGAATCGTCTTTCTCATCATTGTCTTCGGCATCATTCATGGTAAGAATGAGACGGTAAACTAATCCAAATATTTTGTGGCGAACATCTGAGTAGCGGCGAATTCTAGCACTAGCTGCATACTTCATCATCATAATGACTACGTACGGCGGCTGCACGGCAAAGGCATCTCCGACATTTAATCAATAAACTCAAATTAGCCGTGTACTAATTCCTCGCTTAAAGAAACTCTACCAGAAAATAGCAAAACAAAGCAAGGTGTTACCCTAGACGGGTAGATTGTTTCCGGGAACACTACTGGAATAACGTGGCGATCTGGTCATGATAGCGCATGCTGCGTGAACATGTAATCTTGAATTTTCCTTTCGCAGTTCTTCACGCCTGCCGATAAGCAGCAGCACCGTGTCTGTATAATCGATGCAGTACCTCACAAAACAAACGTCTGTTTTCAAGCGCCGCTGCTGCGTCCGAGCGGTCACTACAGTGGCGACGAGACACGGTCTAACCCGTGCGGGGGCCAGACGTAGTTGGCAGGATGGCTTTCGACAGGCGCTTCGGCGGGCTTAACCTAGAAGGAAATTCTCTGTGAAAAGAATACGTTCAGCGCATCTATAGCTGTGCTCCGCTCCTAGCAAGTTAATGGACAATGCCGACACGAGTGCATTTCTGCTGAGCTGCTGGGCCGAAGCAACGTTCTTACTGATATAGCAACAACGTAAAACATCAGCGACCGCCAAATGTCGAGCGCCAAGTCCTCGTTGATGCCGTGAAGGACCAGTTTAACCCGAAGCAGCCCGAACTGTACTCAAGGCAAGTTTACTGGAAACGAGTAGTACGGCGAATCTGTAGTTGACGGCGTTTCCGACTTACGCCCAGAACGAGAAACAGCTTCCCTTGTATGTATTTGTACATGACCGTTGAGTTTTAGACTGAGGGACGGTGTATAGTTCAGAGATGGTTGGTCACGGAGAAAAACTTGACTCTAAAGATTACCTCGAAGTGGCATCAGAAACAGGCTCTAAAGACCAGCGGGTGATGAGGAATCATAAGCAAGAATCTCCAGAAATGACCGCGAGAGGGGGCACGCGACCAAAAAAGAGCCAGCGGGGGACCGTCGAGTCGTGTTCCGGGCGAAAGGTGTTTGCGATGTTACAGCTAGCACAATGCGTGTCGTGTCAAATTCAAGAACGAGGTGTGCTTCACCTGTTCCAATAAAAGTAAAACTAGCGAAGAAGTGTCGCACGAAGAAAAGACAGATGCAGCATCTAACTAGGTGCCGCACTATACTCTAGCGCATACTAAGTACGAAAACGTAACTCTAGATCAGCCAAGCAAGAACAACAGTCATATGTTTTTTGTCACTTGGAGCATTTGGAGCCAGAACATGCCAGTGGAAGTATAGTCTCGGGGGCAGCTATAGGGGCACTATAGGCCGCTAAGCATATTAAAAGCTGCAAGTCGCGAGAAGTATCGTCCGGGAACAATCAGATGCACAACTCGTCACCTTGACGAAGTAAGGTCTTGACGTCATGGGAAAAGCCATAATTAGTATATTCAAGGGGCGAATAGGGAACTGCTGCTCCTTCTAGCGAGAAATGACGGGAGCCCGTTGCTAGGCCATGACTGGTTCAAGCCGTTGAGCAGTTAGCTGTACGGCTGTTGTTTTTTTTTTTTCTGCAGGGTTGCGATACTTTCTCAGCGGTGACACGGAGACTGAATGCACAGAACGCGAGGCGTTATACTGAGTATAACGCCTCGCGTTCTGTGCAATCAGTCGGGCTGGTGCCTCGTCTTTCTGTCTGTTTTGCGTTGTTTTAATTATCAGTCTCTTTGGATTGTTGGCTACGATCGCCGAGCTGCTTGCCTCATATTTCGACGGTACTTGCCCATTGACGGCGAAACAGCGTTGCTCGAGACAGCGAATCAACGAATTCTGGTCGGCTAAGATTGACGTCAATATGCGTAGTTGCAGGAATCAGCGATAGGTGCATACATATTCACTTCGGTAAGAATGACGTATTTTCTATCACGTGACAAGTCAAGCTTGGCTTATTATCTCCCTTTAGTTTGCCTTTACAGTTATGCTGGTGATATTTAGTTGCCGGGGCGTAGTTGAGCCAGCGGAGGATGTGGGCGTGCTCCTTCGAGCTATGTTGAACTTGATGCTCCTAGAGTATCGAGTTCGTGAAGTGCCCGCCTGGAAGCCATATATCAAGATTTATATCAAGATTGATATACGGCCCCTGAACGGCGACTGGCCCTCTTTTTTGAGTCGTGGCTGACCTCGCGGTTGCGCGGGGTGCACTATCAGTTCGAGATGTAGACCTATGCAACCTTATCGTAGGTGGCCGATAGATTGCAAGCCATCACATCTGAATGTGGAGAGGTCAGTTGAGCAACCCTGAGGTCCTTGCGATCCATGGAGAAAGGAAAACCCAGGAGAGGCCCTCGCTATCCGAGCTGCATGGCAAAAAATGTGCCAGAAGTCACGCGCTTTCGCAAGGACTACTGGGGGTCTTTGGCCGCCGGCGAAGCCAATACTAACGCTGGGTGCAGCGTCGTCGTCTGCTGCATTGTCTGCTGCGCATGCGCATGCGCGCTGAGACAGTGGCCAAGTAGGGGGACGCAGGGGGGAGTCGGCTTCAAAAAATGTGACGTCGCCACCTCTCCTGAGCTCTTTCCTTCCTCCATGTTGCGATCACGGAAGGGAATGGAGAGCACAGAGGGGTTATCGTTGAACTCTCGCCGTAGTTCGCCATTTCACTTCCCCTCTCAGCGTCGTTATCGCGCTGGGGACGCGCGCTTTCTCTGAAGCACATCAATGCCTTCATTGCTTCACTTACTTCGTTGTCTTTTTTCTCACACGCCTCTTACCCAGTACTCTACCCAAGACCCCTAAACGTTTAGGAATTGGTTACTAATTAGCTAAATAATTATTAATTATTGTTGAACTAAGCACTCCCATGAAGACAATCAATTATTTCTCCTATTCACAGTTTCCCTAGCGTGAGCAAACAGCCTGTTTCATGTTTCTATGGAAATGGCTGCATCTACGTAGTACATATTCATTAGCCGAGCACGCATCGGTTTTCGCATAAGTACAGCTTTCTTGGAGATGACTTTTAATTATGAGGCAGCTGTGGAATATTGTAAGATACTGTTAAGATAATATTGATGGAAGTGGTCTAATCTCCCAATGTGTAGCGAAATCTTGTTTGTAATGTTCGTCATTCTCCCGCACGAAGTAGTTAAGACTCCCATCTACAGAAGACCAATGAGCTGCGTTTTTTTTTTCAATAAGTATCAAAAACCACGCACGTCCCGAGGAGGTATCTATGGCCTAATAATTGTGATCGCGCCATATTACGATATGCGAAAAAAATTGCGTTCATAAACAACTGAAAAAATGCGCTCGTCCAGAATTTCTGGTTATGCTCGTGCACATTCATGTAATACAATGTGCCGCTTTAGCATCTCAATCCAACCTGAATATGCCAAACTTACCGCCCCATTTGTTCTTTAGAAATTATTTGCTTTGTGTGGCATGTACATTTGGCCGCCTGTCGTTTAGTGCGAGTTTTAACGGGATAGCATTAAAGGCTCCGTTCTGGAAAAAATCCGGTGCTGGCGTAGTGAGCTAAAAATCACAAACATGGCTCTGGAAGGTGGCAGCCGGCAGCTGACATGGCTGGGCACACATTGGTCCTAGTGTTGTGTGACGTCACGTGACAGGGTCGATTTAGGAGGAGCTGTCAACTCGGACTTCCCAAATCAGACGGGAGGCTGAGGGGAGTCGAACCCTCCAGCATCCAATTCCATTTTGAATCGCACATACTCCCCTTAGACCACGCAGGCACAGTCGTATTTCCTGGTTAAGCGCGGATTTTATATGGGCATTAATCCTCTAAAGCTATTGCGTCACACCCTTAAGGCGGAGCTTAAGTGTCTCTTACAATTTTTTGTTACATTACTTCATTTTTCCTTTGAAGCAATTTATTCGTCGGAATATCCCAGCTCGGTGGACGACGTTATCAGTTCTCTTTTACGTAACTGCAACGCACATTTTATGCATGACTTGGCGCTATGGGGTGTATGACATGACCAAGCTGCCCGTTGACTATGAGCATTTGCCACGAATACCTAATTTGTTGCTTAAGAGAGCGTTAAGAGAGACACGAAAAGTAAGCAATTGAATTCTACTGTGGGGCAAAAATTTTATGCGGTTTTTCTTAGTGATCTCCTATAGCTGGAGAAAGCTACTACTTTCTTTTTCTCTCCTTCGCACATGGCGAGAGCGAAAGGCTTGGCAGTTTGCATGCGTTGCTGCCGTGCACTGTATGTCAGGGTACAGCTGTCCAGTTTTTTTTTAATTTCACGGGAGCGTTGAACAGACTAAAGTCCTTTAGAACAGACGGCCGTTCAGCGTCCCATGCAGGCCGCATTGAGAAACAGACGAAAGCACGCGCATGCGCGCAGAGGTCTTGCCAGGTGCCGCAAGCAACTGGCAAGGGCGACTGGTGCGGCAGTGAGCAGACGAGCAGAGGGGTTTGCGTCACGTGAGCAGAACAGCTGTGCAGACGACGCACCAACAGGCAAGCTCCCTATACGCATGCGCATACTTTCGTCTGTTCCGACACTGCATGCCGCCGGCATGCGACGCTGAACGAGCGTCTGGTCGACGCTGTCGTGACATTACTAAAAAATTGGTAAGCCGTACAGCTGCCCAGAGACTTAACAGGAATGACGGAACGCGTGGCCTGGACTGCCGTCAGCGCCACGAAGCGTTCGTCATCGGTACGAGATAATGCTCTCGGCAAGTTTACGGTGGCTGGCGATAACTGGTGCGCAGTTAGCTGTAAGGCCGCGCTTCATCAACGCGTACATCAGTGAAGCACCGAGCTCTCCCCCTTCCCGCGTGCTCAACCCCCCCCCCGCAAGCAGTGGCAACGGCGCAGGAGACACTGGCTGCTTGACAGCACAGCTGGGACGGCCCAAGACAACTGGCTTTGTTAAGCGCACCAGGAAAGCATGCGAGGCGCACACAACGAGCACGTGGTGCCGCTTGGTCTTGGGCAGCATTCCCACTGCGGCAGAATGCGAACCACCTCGCATTCCGCGATGGGTCCTTTTTTTTTCTTTTTTGGCATTCTCGATGGCACCGAAGCGTCGCGGTTCTCCGCCGTCTGAGATTCCTGCGGCGATCCAGTGGATTAGTGGTCCCGGCAATTAGCTGAAAAAAAAAACGTTTCATCCTTCGAGAGGCGACGCGAGGATGCGGCAGGAAAGGGGAAAGCATCAAGCAATAAGGACGAGAACTCCCCTCCGAGGAGAGGGTTTTCAGAATGTTTTATGTGTTTTTCTGTTTCTTTTTGGCCAAGCCCCAGGCTTGAAGTTGGGTACAACCTTCAGGGGCTGTGGCTACCTGCATTGGTTATCGAAGCTTAGGGCGGGCCTCGAAATATGACTGCCCTAACTTCTCTGTTTGAACAAGCTTTAAAATTGCATGTAAAATCATTGGAGGGCAGTCTTTTCTAGTTGAGCTAGAGGCTCCGTGCAGTGGCACGTAATTCTACAGACCTAGACTCTAACCTAGGGTCGATGAGTAAGGTCTTGTCGAGTTTCTCTGTGTGGGGTCTTTTCTTTTAAGTTACAGTTTGACTGCCTGTGTGACTCAACTTGTAACGCAGTTTTCCCTTGTACATCCTGTAAATATATTTTCTCTTTGTCTCCATCATCTGGCATCAATGATCGTCTGCTCCTTCAACACCGTCGAATTCACGATTGGAGAAGTCCTGTGCCCCTCCGAAGAAACGCAAAGAACCATCTTGAATTTACTCTAGCTTTGACTGCTTTTTCGCTTGTGCCTGATCGCCGCGAGGACAGCGCGCTTGTCACGGGAGCGTTTCTGCGTTTTTTGCTCGCCGATGCACAACGCTCTTATCAGTTTTCTTATCGCGGCAATCACTAATTGCAATCAAAGCGAGCTGCGCACCAGCTATCGTCTGCCACCGTAAGCATGCAGATAGTATTATCTCGTACCGATGACTATCGCTTCGTGGCGCTGACAGCAGTCCAGGCCACGCGTTCCGTCATTCGTGTTAAGTCTGTGGGCGGCTGTACGTGTTCATTCATTGTTACGTGGACACCTCGTCTCACACTTCTTTTCTGCAGGACTCTCGGTGTCGGGTGCGTACGTCGCCGTCAACGTACTGGTATCGCAGCATTTCGAAAAGCGGCGGGCGACCGCCTGTAGCCTCGTCTTCACCGCCTGCGCCCTCGGCATGTTCGCCCCACCGCTGGCCGAGCTGGTGCGAGACGCCTACGGCATCCGGGGCACCTTCCTGCTCCTGGGAGCCGTCACGCTCAACGCCTGCCCCGCCGCCATTGTGCTCCGAAGTCCCGCCTGGATGGAGCGAACGGCGCCGCCTGAGCATACACGAAAAAAGAATCATCCAGCCGCCAACGAAGATCCATGCCTCGTTGTTCAGAGGGGCGAGGAAAGTCGCCCGCGCTTCTCTGCAGTCGTGCGAAACTTCGCAACAGTGCCGTTCGTTGTGGATGCCATGAGCTTCTCGGTGATTTTGTTAGGGTTGACGACGTTCCTGTTGTTATCGGTGGACATCGCGACGGACAGAGGTGTTGAACCTTCTAGAGCCGTGCTTCTCCAGAATGCTTTTGCAGCCGGGGACATTTTCCTGCGGCCCGTGAGTGGTGTAATCGTTGACTCACGCGTGCTGGCCCTGGAAACGGTCATGCTCGTGGGTTATTTGGTACAAGCCGCTGGTTTCGAACTTTTTGCCTCGTTCACGACTTTCCCCATGATGCTGGTTTGTTCAGCGCTCATAGGCGCCAGTAACGGGGCCAGGATCTCTCTGCAAGCACCGCTCCTAGTCAATGACTTCGGAGTCGACTCCCTGCCTGTCATGATAGGCGGAATGGTGTTCTTCTCTGGGGTCGTCCTTTTGACAAGGCCACTTTTGGTCGGTATGTATAAGTTAATGACCATCAAGATTTTCTTGTTTATCTCATTTTTCTCGCAAGCAGTGTGGTCTCAGTCCTTCCGTCAGTTTAGATGTGTGTGCGCGTGCAAGAGGGGGGGGGGGGGGGGGAGTATGGGAGAGGAGTTTAGCTTTAATCTAAAGACATGTATTTGCTTTGATGTTTAAATCTATAATCATGCTTTCTTCGGTGCCACACTGGAGGTGCCGCCCAGGTAGTCACGTCAACGTCTACTTGGTAATAACGAGATCAAACACCTTCGCAGAAATCATCCACGTGGGCGAAGTTCTCAGGGTCTGAGAAGCGAGAAAAAGTTGAAAGGGAGGTAGAAAGGCGGTACACGTCGCTTATTGACCAACGCTGGCTATCTCAAGACAAATCGGAGAGGACTCTCAAGTTCCGCCTTAATAAAGGGTATGACGCAACAGCGTAGTTGGTTAGGCTTTCCATCGTGAGCAGTTTGACAGCTTTGAACACATTTTTCATTTTTTTTCAATTGTTTCAATTAATTGATCAGTTTCACTGTAAACTTTCTTAATTAGCATCATCCAGAAATGGATTTTAATTTATTCTGAGGAGTTTGACATCTTTAAAATTTTCACTTTTTCATTTCTTTTTATTTAGCAATTAATTACAATTATTTCGTTAAATTGTTGTCGCCTATCACATACCAATCAATCATCAATCACTACAACCACGAATTACTATGGCACGATTTTTTTATGCAGCCCGGATTATAGGTCGCCGGCACGAATCCCATGCAGCAAGCTAGGCTCTAACTAGGAACGAAACGCTGAATCGTAAAACACCATCCGGAACGTTCTGCGGCAAACTGTTGGCATGATACGACTTCTTTACTCAGCCCCCGATTATTTCCGACGCACGGTGCCTACAACGCTGATGGATTTTCGACCGAACGAGCTGTAAACGCTGCCGCGTAATAGGCATCCTCAGAACAATATATTTAAGCACTGACGCTCAGGCACGCTTTGCCAAGATAACTTTCGAAGCTCTCGCTCTCAATGACACTCTGCAATTGTCGGCTGTAGTCTGCTCTGCCTCTAGGTATGACACAACCTTGGAACACTTTCATGCTGCATCGCATTTCTTTTTAACCGTCTGCTCAGCTGTTCCCCTTGACACCGTTCAGGAAAGAACCGGCAACTAGGCTACATCATGCAAACCCACTTCTGCAGCAAACAGTGTGCAAGCAACCACTCTGTTAAAAAATTGGGAGAGATTTAACGTAGTTAAACCGAGAAGACGTGCGAAAGCAACTGGTCGTTCTTCAATTGCTGGGAACACTTAAGCTCCGCCTTAAAGGTATGATGCAATAGCGTTAATGGGTTAATCATTAATGCCCATGTATGCAGAATTGGTCATTCTCTATTTAACATTCATGGACCGCGGCGAATCCTCCTACCACGACCCGCGCAGCGGTTAAGCGATGCGCCACACGGCTGCACTGGCAGGTGGCTGCTTCCATAACAACCAACTGTAGGGAATGTGCCACCTATGTCGCTCTTCTCCAGCAACCTTTCGCGCAGCTGGTGCGCCATTCCTCCGAACCTACCCGAGTTACTACCCGAACTTACCCGAGTAATCTCGAGTAGCTTATGCTTATAGCGTATGCTTATGCTTATGCTCGAGGAGCTTATGCTCGAATGCTTATTTGAGCGTCTGTTATACAAAAACCGTAGGTGACGAAACAAAAAAGCGGTTCGCAATAACCGCTTGACAGGCCTCATCGCCGCTAGAAGTTGACATTAGCAGAGACAGTTCATTCGTATTACAATGGAGTGAACTTCATTACAGGAGAAACGTTATACATAGCGAAACAAGGAAACGGGAAAAAGTAATGCTAAGTGCATTTCAACGCAGTCATAAATACAACCTAATCAATGAACAGTTCCCGAAGGAGAGAAAAAGGCGTGTTGTGTAGTTTGCTTTAGAGAGTGGTGCTCCAATATTATGGGAGAATACACTTCAACATAGTAAAGCCATAGTTAGTTCCGCGCTTCGGGTTGTTAAGCAAGGGCACAAGGTCGAACGAAACGTACATACGCTTGCGAACGGTGACAAGATTCTTGGCCAGTATTGGTGAGATTAAATGCTTTCGCACTAATACGCAGCCGTTTTCGGGGACAAAGGCGTTCGAAGGAGTGCGTAGATAATCATTCCAAGCACGCTGTTGCCTCTTTGTTACCTGTTGCAAAAATCTGAAGCCACAAAAACGTGCACGCATGATTCCCCTACGGAACCGAGCAACGATGGCAAAACCCGCTCAGCTCTGGGCAAACAAGAGACACTAAGCTGAAGTTGACTGCCAGCCATTTCCGCATCTGCGATGAAACCACCAAGAGTGACAGAATTGCTCGCTTCATCCTCATGCCAATTTATTATTTTTTGGTCCTCGCAGGCTACTACCGGGATCACCATGGGTCCTACGACGGCCTGCTTCACACTGTGGCGGCCTTAAGCACAGCACTGTTGATCATCTGGATAATTAGGTCACTCATGGTGAGGAGGAAACGATGGAGGCAGCATCTCACATTAAACAGCATTGGTGACGTTTCCTTCTCTTGAAGGCAACTCTCACAATGCCCTAGCGTATAAGAGGATGGAGCAGTTGAGAAGTGCTGCGGGAAATTGTTTGCTCAAGGAGGGCGCAGTATGACTACAGGCCCCCTTGCGCATGAAGAACAGCTCATAGGCTGAGCTGTGCCGCACGATAAAATTCACTCTCTCTCCCCCGTGGTCAACAGTAGGCGTAAGCGTGAATTCAGTACCGGCGTAGCACATTCCAGAGAGTGTACCTCGTTGCAAGGCAAAGTCTCGTCTTGCCCAATACAACCATCCGCCCGCCGCGTCGCTCGGGCGGCATGTGGAACGTCCAGGACCATAACGAGTACACTGTACCACCTCCTTCTGCCGCCCTCACTGTTTACAACTGGTTCCGCGCCGCGCCGAAGGATGGCGCCATGGCTCCGCACGGGATAGGACGCCTCAATGCACGCGCCTCCACTCGAGACGAGTTGCTCGCGGACGCGCGGATTACGCAACAAGCGCGACGCCCTCGATTGGCTCACACGCAACAAGGACTGCGCATGCGCCGCTCGGCCTGCAGGACCGAGCGTAGGCTCCTTCGCGCAGCTACATCCATAGAGTTTCTAAATATTCACTAGGCGGAAAGCCGGTGGCACTGCACCTCTTTCACCAAGGACGCCGTAGGCATACCGGGAAGACATTACTTCAGACTGACATCTGGTGGCTTGTTGACTGTTCTGCGGATTGGATTTGGGGTTGTAAGATTCATTTTCATTGATGTTTTGTGCGCTTGGTGGGGATGTGATTATCTAGCTGCGCAGCCATTTCATTTGAGATCCGAAGCATCCGAAGGCGTTTGACTCGAAGTGAGCTGCGCAGTGTGTCTGTTGCCTGATGGCCCTGAAGTCCGTTTGCCCCACTGTCGTGAAGCTATTCGCGCAGCAATCTAGGTTTGTCTGGTGGGAACCTGTGCATTGAAAGGTGAAAGAAGGAGATAAATAGTTTTGTGAATTTAAAACTCAACAGCCTGCTACACTGTCCACTCTGCACATTTCACGTAAGAGTCTCGTAGACACTTAAATTTTAAAAGGGCAAAATACTTCGGCAGGCGCCGTTTTATGTTAACCGCATACTCGTTGAGAATTGCATTTTCTTCATTTCGAAGTATGGCGGTTGCCGTGCATTGCACGCAGAGGCGACTTCCACATCATGAATTAATTCACGGAAATAACCGCATGTTGCACTAGTCAGCATGAAAACAGCCGTCACTCACTATTGGTAGTACAGGTTTCCACTTCCTAATTAATGGTTGCCTTCGAAAAATCCGTAAGCGCAGCGCCACAACATGGTGAGAGCCTTCACTTTGCGCGCGCAATGAAGTTTTGCATATAGGGTGCAGGGTTCGGGCAAATTTCTTGTGGCACGAACGATAGGCCTATGGAAGAACATAAGGCGGCATGAACCTGCAATAGCAGACGACACGAATGAAACATTTCTATTTTTCGCAATGCCGAAATGGAAGCTCGTCAAGAGTACTATTTAAAGGTTAACAATTTCTTAAAATAACATTTGTCCTTGAAAGTGTGTCCGCTAAACGCAAAAAAATTCGTTTCGATGGTTAGCTATATTGGGCGATTGAATAGGCAGGCCTCTCTCAACGTGGACAAATTTGGTGCTAGTTTACACCCATCTTTTCTGCTCATTGATCTTAATGTAGAGTGAGCAGATTTAATTATGGAACATTTTGGTTTACAACAATGTTTACTTGCAATATTCTTTTTTTCCAGAAATTTATATTTCTGCAGTCGTAGTTATATTTCAGGGCGTAGTTATGCACCAGCCTAGACCAAGTAAGAAACCTCTGTCTTCCCGGCATTCCCAAGTCGGATGAAGTGCTCGTTTAAGAAACTCCACGTAGACAGAGGCGCCAACGTTCTCTCTATGTAATAGGATAGTCAATGGCCTCGCGAACCATGGGATTAAGAAGACGCTGTTGTTGACGCGCAGCACATGTAACCTGGGGGTGTCTGAAAGTTCCCCCGAAGTTATTTTGTTCAACTCCGTGTTCTCCATCCGTTCTATCTCCAAGGTGGCTCGCGGCACGCCGACAGCGGGAGCTGAATGGATTTCATGTTTAATAGGGGGCACAAACCTGTCTAATGAGCCGCTCGCAACTGCTCACGCACAGCGAGCAGAAGCAGACACAACGGCCTCAAGGGTGCACTAAACAGGAGTCTGAACTCGTCTTTTTACCGCGGAAACTCGGTCTACACCTTCCGAGCACGGTTGAAACTTCGAATTATTGTGCTGCGCAGCTTAGTTTCCTCATTTAAATCGGACTAACCGTCCCGGCTCCCGCTTTTTTTTTTAACTCAACGCTGCAGCTAGGAGTAGTCTACCAACGGGTGGAGTGCCTTCGAGCCTGTCTTTAACACAGGTTACAATCTCTTCTATTTATTAACCTCTAGACCTCCGGTACCGTGTTTAAAAGCCCCCTAGTATTGATAACTACATCGTTGCTATGCTTTGCGATGAGAATATGCAAAGAGTAACCATTCCGCATTTTAGTGATCGAAATCCCTTGGGCAGCATACCCTACCCCTAAAAGGGTGTGCGCCGGGTGTGCCTATACTGCAGAGTAACTATATCACAACTTTCAGCGAGCACTAGGTTACCATGTTCCGACTGCTGTGCCACCGGTGCACTATGTGTAAATAGCTACCTTTCAAGCGCACAGCTCCGTCTGTATTGGCGCAGGAGAACTTCCGGCTGCTCTCGAAATAAAAATACCCATTGCAGGAAAACTTGCGTACATGTTTTATTTCCATAGTGGAAAACAATATCGCTTCCTTTTGTGAAAAGTGGTGCCCATATTTTATTCCGAGGATCATAAAGTTAATGTACATGCACTGCATGGCTCCAGAGGGAAAGCTGTGCATTCAGCTCATGCATTCAAGTGGGCGACTGTTGCGTCAAGTGACTACTTTCCCTCTGTGGGGCTTGTAAAGAACACCTGCAACGTTGTTTGGAACATTTCAGATGGTATGTTGCGCTGACTTAAGGCCCGTGTCCGCTGTAACATTGTCGGGTGATATTTTCTTTGCATCCTCAGCGGATATGTAGGCAAATATTCGAATAATCTCGGGGCTGAATGACACACGCAGAGCGATAACCATGTATCACTCGAGCGCACCAACCTGAACAGCGTCAAATCGTCTCCGAATATCACTGTTAGGCGTGCGGCACAAGGGCGTTATCTAAAGAAGATAGCGGCGGCTATGCCTGAGCTGTAGATGCATCTTACTGCGCAGCTCGCACTGCGTACATTAACTGTAACGTCCCAGCATTGCCGACAGCCAGAATACTGCGGCAAGCCCCGCGCGTGTTTTATTTTGGGTTCGCATACAAAGAATGCAGTTATTGTTTATCACCGTAGCATGATCCCGCCATGTGGTTGTTTATTCATAGCAGCACTTTTCACTTTTTAATGACCGGGCGCGTTTAAACATCCGTGCTACGCTTTAGTATAAATTCTGGGAAAAAATGTGCACAGCAGTTCCCTGTATAACCCGATTATGGACAAATCACAGAGAACCTTTCGAATCATCGGCGTACGAGAGGACTCGGAACTTCTTCGTAATAGCGTTTTCCTCGGTGTAAAAGTTCTCGGCACACAACGCAAGCATGAACGCTGCCGGAGTGTTATGTCTCGGAAAGGAGGGAACGAATTGGTGCCTTGAACCAATTTTATAGTGTCAGTCACATTGAGCTCAGCTACTTGTCCAGTAATTCCCGCCAAGAAACCTGCGGAAATAAATGTTGCTGAGGATGTGTTTTCATCCCTCCCTTCTGACAACACCGGTCAAGACGGTCCTCGGAAAGCTGTTACATTGATATTACCTTTATCAAAACAGTATTTCGGTTAGGTTTATAATCACGCAAGGCAGTGAGCCGTCTGTAGCAGGAGAACGCGACTTTTCACTGATAATTAGCACAGAAGTAGCTCAGAAGTAAAGTAGTAGACGAGCTGTATGGAGTATCAAGCCTTTGCCCTACCCGAATCAGTTCCTACCCCTTCCTCGCGGAGCGTTTCTCTCCTTCATATTAACACCCAATCAGCAACTAATAAGGAAGATGCCATCAGTAATTTTTTAAGCCAGTTTCATTTCAAATTCAATACTTTAATGTTCACTGAAACTTGGTATTACGAAGGATGTAGCACATACAACATTGACGGATACAAGGGCTTTATTCTAAATCGACCAGGACGTAGAGGTGGTGATATTGCCATTTACACTGAAAACTAAAAAAATATGAACTTATGCCGGAATATATTTATTTATTTATTTATTTATTAGAGATACTATCACTCCGGTCAGGACCAAGATAGGAGCGATACAGGGTACAGATTACAAAGGCGGAACACGACAAACAAAACACCGCACCATCCAGTCGGTGCCAAGTTTTAACATATCAAAAAATGGAACTGACCTGTGTGGATGTGGATTATGGATTATGAATTATGAGTGTGGATTATGAAATATTATCAATACGCAACAACAATTAAATATTATCAGTTGTGTACCACCCACCCAGCTGTAATATTCTCTGCTTTCTGAACTTCTTTGAAGAGTTTTTGGAATAAGACTCAGCAATGAAATTACAACTTATATGTTCTCGATATTTTAACATAGATGTGCTAGTAGAGAGTAACACAGCTTTAGACTATTACCAGGCTGTCTTCAACTGGTTTCACGAACATAATTTCTACGGCCACTCGTATCACACTAATTATCACGAATATCGAAACAACTGTTCCAGTATGCCGGCACAGTCTCGTCTGTTGTAAGTGATCCTTTTCCTGTATTCATGTCTTATTCCAACCACACAAATGCCAAAAAAAATTCATCTGCGGAAGTGTTCTCTTTTCAGTGCATAACACCCGATGCAATGGAATCGTTTAGAAGTGAGATAAATGCTTGTGATTGGTCTTTTGTACTAGAAAAAACGAACGTGGCAGAGGCATATTCGATTTTTATAAAAACGGTTGCACGTGTATCCTCAAAGCACTTTCCCTTTAAAGCTGGTAATCCATCGAAGAAAACAAAAAAAAACCGTGGCTGACTGTATATCACGCGCGAATGATAAAGCATAAAAAAACTCTATATCACGCTTTTTTAGAATCAATCCAAAATTTCAAGAAATTCAGAAATAAACTCAATGCTGACCTAAGGCGGGCTAAGTTCGCGCATTATCAAAAGCTATTCTCTAATGTTTCAAGCAAACACCGTAACGTTGCCTGGAATGTCATAAACGAAGTCTTGGGCCGAAGTGGTTCACACTCAAACTCTGATAGCATCGTTGTTGACGGGCAAGAATGTACTGGCCTGTCACTCGATGATTACTTTAACCCACACTTCATCAGTATAGGTCATACAATACCCCCCGCGACACAGAAACAGGATATGGCCTTCAACACAATTGACCGCTTTTTACTCGAACCAACTGACTTAACGGAAGTGTACACATCATTCAGTCAGCTAAATAAGTCTGCTGCTTTAGACTGCGACAAATTACAAATCAAGCCCTTAAATATGTTTTAAATTTGTTTCTGCCTGTACTAGTGAACATTTTTAATTTAATTTTTGAAACTGAAATTTTTCCCGATGAAATGAAGCGATCCAGAGTTTCTGTCATATGCAAAGGTTGTGACAGAGACAGCCCAACTAATTACAGACCAATAAGTATTATTTCGATTTTTTCAGCCAGAAATATTTTCTAGAAAGAATTACATGGCTTTCGAGCCGGAAGATCTACCGTAACTGCGCTACTGACAATTGAGGAATTTGTTCTGGAAAATATTGAGAGAAATTACTTTACACTTGGCCTCTTTGTAGATTTCACAAAATCATTTCACTGCCTAAACCACAACATCCTCCTAACTAAACTATCCCGGTATGGAATTCGTGGAACACCTCTTGAACTAATGAAGTCGTACTTAATGAACAGAACGCAAATGGTATGTATGGGAAAACACCAATCAAGTTTTCTGCCAGTTAATAGACAGTTTTAGCTGTGCGTACGCGCTGCGTGCGTTACGCTGTCCGCTCCGAAGTATAGTTTTAGCTGACCGTGCCGTAGCGTCCCTCAGGCGCACGTGGCGCCATCTAGTGACAAGAAGTCAAACCACATCAACGCTCGGTTGAAGAAAATTTCATCCGTGATTACTGATAACTACTGTGAGTGCATTGGGAGCCTTTTTTGTTCCAAGAAGAAAAACTATGCAAACCGAAGAAAATGCAAGATATGGCTAAAAGTTAGAAAACTCCTTCGCCAGGTGTCGTTGCTACGAGGAAAACACACTGAATATAGTTAGGCCTAGGAGCTTGAACATCGCCAAATTATCTGAAAAACAGGGGCTAGTTATCGCTTATACCGCTACGTGTGGGCAAGATTAGGCGAAATAAAAGCGAACAGCTACCATTTTAGCGAGCTATTGCGTCGGAGAATCCAGCGGCGACATGTATTTATTCCGAAGCGGGCGAGCAGGGCGCCGCCATCTTGTCAAAGTTAGCGTACGCAAGCCACGCAAGCGCCGCAACGCAAACTCCGCTGGCTAGCGTACGCAAGGCTACCGTACGCAAGACGCAAGGCTTGCGCTTGCGTTCTGCGCATGCGCACTACCGTCCCCGCAAACTCCTCGCGTACGCTAACTCTTTGCGTACGCACAGCTAAAACTGTCTAGTAAGGGTGTACCACAAGGAAGCCTCTTAGGGCCTCTCTTATTTAATATTTTTATTAATGACATTGTCCTCATCTGTAGGTCAGCAAAAATTGTCATATACGCCTATGACTGTTCTATACTTACGGCTGGTCCGGATACAGACGTGTTAATTAGGAAATCTGAAGACTTTTTTATTAACTTATCCTCCTCGTCACAATTGAATGGACTGAAAATAAATCCAAGAGAAACTAAAATAATGGTATTTAGAGCAAAAAAATACGACGTTTAAATCAATTCATATCACAACCTATGAAGCGCAGAATATTGATATCGTAGAATCACTTAAAATACTTGGAGTGACATTCAGCAGAACATTAAGCTGGGATTTGCATATTGCTAATATATGTAAAAAAACCTCCGCTGTAGCTGGAGTCGTCTCGCGTTGTCGCACCTTCCTTCCAACACGCGTTAAGCTCCAAATATACCATGGCTTATTTGCTTCACATATCAACTATTGTAGTCTTGTCTGGGGCACCACAACCAACTCAAATAAACAAAAAAAATTACAATCCAAAAAAGAATTATACGATACATCGGAAATCATGAACGCTTAGCACATACCGGCCCGCTTTTCGAAGCCTATAAGGTCATTCCTGTCTTTTCATTATACGATTTCCGAATTTTGCGTACATACTTGTTACTGTCTCTTGGGCCTCGGCAAGCGGCCCAGAGTAGCTTTTTGCCCAAGAGCTCCAACCATGTATATATGTGGTGAAATAAATGAATTTGAATTTGTTGTGGTATTTTAAGGATGGAGGTGGACCATTGTGCCAGTTCGCTTTCAACAGCGACTGATAATGTAACACATGAAAATCGATGTATTCCTTGCGAGAAACTTTACTGAAAATTCAGGAGTGTCAGCTGAAACGTCACGGTGATCCTGCAGCCCACACTGTTAAAAATCCAATCCTGGCAACTTTTGATTGATTGATTGATTGATTGATTGATTGATTGATTGATTGATTGATTGATTGATCGATAATCGCTTCAAGATCAAAATATTGCTCAAAATCATTTTTAACCTTGTAACAATTACACAAGCTCATTTTCCGCACTATGTTTTCAGCAGCCAGAGTGTAAATTCTCACCATTCTGAACAAAAAAAAAGTTCTGGCCAAGCTAGTAGCAGCGCTGAGCCTCCCATCGCGCGCAGATCAATCGTGGCGCCATGCTGTGCGGCGCCGAAGTGGGTCCTGTTTTTAAGCATGAAACGCTGTTATCTACCATCGCCGGAGCTCCGTTGGTGACCTTGGCACCAGAACGGAAACCGAAAACGGCGAAGAACTGGGGGCGAACCTAAACGAACCCTGGCGAATCTTTCCGTCTGCCCTCTGATGCTTGCGTTCTGCGCTTCCGCCAGAGCTGCGCATGCGTAAACAACTGCGCCCGTGGTTAGGGAAGCCAGCGCGCTGTCCTGCAGCCCGGTGGACGCACCCTAGCACGCACGCGCCTCTCGCGGTGTGCAAGCGAACCATGGAGCGAAACGCGCAATCCACACAGCCGTTGTGTCGTGCGCAGCAGTGACCTCGTCGTTGCCCGTCGTAAACAGTGAGGGCATTGCACTCTGCTTCACGAGAGACGCTGCGCACGGATGGCTGTGTTACGCCGGTCCAAGACATTGCTTTGCGACGCGGTTCGGCCTCTAGTCTGAGCAGCACCGTTACTGCAGAGCATTTCATGCTTATAGCTACTCTCGAACACGAGAGGGACTACATTATTGAAGCAGTCCTGGGGCGCCGTAATCGATCGTATAGGGTCCTGTAATCGAACTTAGTGCAAATTATTGGAAATGCAATCGAAAGCTTCAGTGCCTATTTGATTTGTTTCGAATAATATTGAATATTATCCGCTTGACATATAGAGTAGAAGATTGCACGATTCGCTATTGAATAATTTCGAAAACTCGAATATCCCTAAAATCGGAAGGCTGCCCACCACGCTAAAGATAATGAACTGCATATAGCCAACAAAGCACAAGCGACAGAGCAATGTATTGCACTGCAGCGGAATCACTCTATCGGTGGTTGAATTCGCAGAAAAGAATCAAGATTCTATAGGTGGCCGCCGAGGCTCCTCTAACGTTCCAAAAAGACAGTATTATGCTGTAGGCAATTACACAAAAACATTCACGTCAAGACAACGGAGGCTCTCACAGGTTCATGAAGCAGCTGCGCCGGCGGTACCATTACGCTTATTGTCGGATTGACTTTTCTGTCAAAACAAGGCAAATGATTAAAAAAACATGGCGGTGCTGAAGCTAACAATGACTGTTGTCGCAAGGGCGGCGGCATTCAAGCACCCACACTAGACGGAGCACTTCTGTTATTTATACGGTATGTATTGCTGGAAGACAGGCAAGAAATTATTTATTGGCACGTATGATAATAGGTGTGCACAGCGAATCAAGTCCAGAACAAATAGGTGACGTGGTTGCGATAGTTATTCAAAATATGGCCTATTCAAATCGGCGACCTAGAGTACCGCCCGGAATACACAAAGGAGCGCAATATCCGTCGCGATGTCAGGGCGCGTCCAACAGGAACTCTGGATCCGAATCCAAATCATAGAGTAACATACAGGAAAAGAGAGGACAGTCCCGTAGGCCCCAGCGGCCGACTTAGTGCACGGCCCACCTAGCCAGAACCACCTAGACTAGGAGAAGGCCTTGGCACTCCTCCCGTGACGTCACCACACTCAGCCCATCCACATCCGCATGAGTTGCCATCGAAAGAAATAAAAAAGAACAATACTGCATCATGTTCGAGGGTATACCTCCGGAATTGGTTTGCATCCAGTATAAATTGAGCACTGGCGTGATTTAAGGAACTAAGACAACTTCTTTCCACGTCAACTTCGGCATTTGGAGCAAAGCTAACAATGGCCCCCGAAAACAAAATGCACTACAGAATTTGGGACTAGAAAGACGATGCGGTGGGAAAACATTTTTTCAGTCTGTCACAGAGAGCTGTACAATTTTATCACAAATTTTATTTGGCATTGGTTTCCACTGTCAAAGAATGACATTCCAAGACACAGCACTCACATCAATAAAATATGATATACATCAATCTCACTAGCTCAAAGAAATATCTGCTGAACTTCCCTATGCTGAATGATTTTAAAAATTTCTAGAAAAGTCAAGGCAACATATCACACAGTTTATATATCGTATGTATTGTAGCATACACATTCGCGAAAACAGAACAGTTCATTTTGACTTGAGGGTAATCAACTTTCTCTTTTTCCCATTATTCTATTCTTTGTTTACCTTGTCGTTTTTGAAGGCTGCGAAATTCTTGATCAGAGTGTTTACTGCTGGATTAAGGATGTTCTTTAACATTGACTCTTGAGTGTGACCAGTGGCACAAGTGTCAAAGTCTTCACTCTAACAGAGCAAATACTTTATCACACTTAGAAGTGCAGCTCTGATTACTCTTTGCATGAAACATATTCTCATATTCTTTGCCTATAATATGTTCTTGCACAATCTTGGTGCACAGCACCATATGAACGACACATGGCTGTGGAAATTTCAAGCCGCCTCTGCTCATATAATCAACCAACACATGCTCACTGCGTTCAAGCTCTCTCTCAGAAATTGTGAATAAATCACAGCAGTCATTGCAAGGCTGGTGCTTCGAAGCAGCATAGGCAGAGTAGCTAGCGATGTACACATATGCCACCATGTCTTCCCGGGGATTCTTTAGGTCACAGCTTCTTAGCTTTATGTTATCATTGTCAATCAGCATTTCAGCACACGACTCTTTGCAAGTGCCAGTGGATGCTGGCATATCTGGCAAGATCGGTGTGTTCTGGAGGCGGATTTTTGCCTCAGCTTCAAATACCTGTGTGATCGACACATTGTAATGGGACCCACACAGCTTGCGGTACTTTCCAAACCGAGCTTTGAGGGGATCGGTCTGGAATTTTCCAAGGAGAACGTACGTAAATCCGACCTCCTCCAAACAACACCTTGACACCTCGATCAAGGCGTATGCGGAAAGCCAGAGAGCTGAGTGGGTCTCCGTTGTCAACGCACCTGTATCCACACACCTACTATTCCAGTCGTCGAGCCAGGTAACAAATGTGTTGAGAAACTGCAGATGCTCAGCATTGATTTCACGTACTGCTTCTGGCCACACATCTCTCACTCTGCGTCCCTAATGGGGAGTCTTGACGTTGACGATGCTCCACTATCGCACAATTAGGTCAATGAAATCTGCAGTACCATCTGCAGGGTTTCGCCTCTTATGCTCAATGCAGATAAAACAAAAAAGTTAAAAATTTGCAGAGAAAATTTAACGTTCTGCCTCTCAATATTTGTAGGATTTAATGCCTTATACGTTAGCCCAAACGTGACTTTCACAGTACTAGTTTTTTCAGCCTCATGAAGCGTTCTGGCTGATGTGAATAAAGCACACTCCATTTTCTTACTTTCTGTGGTTCCACGGGGAAAAGGTGGGTAATATAGACATTAGTCAGGATTTTTTTTTGGTTTACCCTATTGTTTCTGATACATTTCCGCAACTGCACAGAGTCGACAATATGAAATAGTGGCTGCTGCTGCTGATTAGCTGGATGGGGGTAAACAATTTCGAGCTTCTGGGCCTCACTGAACGTAGCCATTACTTTCCGGTTAATGGAATTATTGTCTGTGATGACTGCAACGATATGAAGATTCGCTTCTTCAAGTCTCAAGACTACTTTTTTTAGTTTCATGCAGTTCCTCCGCAGTAATTTTTGACACTGGCAGGATGTGTGCAACATCTTTGAACGGTGGCCGGAGAGACAGCACCATAAACGCATGCGCTGTCTTAACATGTTCAGAACAGTTCGCACCAGCCCCTGTTATGCTGCCACCCTTGTACTCAAAGAACTGCTGTAAGTTTATTTCGTCTACCATTACTGTTTCATTTCTTTCATGAGCTTTCAGCAGACTTGCCCTCCTTTTCATATATCTTAGGAAGCCCTCTTCATTTTGCTCCTTTAAAGGACTAAGATCATGTGCACAACAGACACGCTTGATTGTTGCAGTATGAGGCAACACAAACTTTCCACTGCTATTAAAAAACTTGTAGTCATGCGGTGAAATAGTGTACAAAATGCTACACAGCACCAAAAGTTCCGCAGAATACTGAAAAGCATTATTCCTGTTCATAAGGAGATGACACTGCTCTCTGAGGAACATCACAGCGCCCGCCATTTCGTCCTCCAGAAGGCCTCCACTTGAAATGGCCTCAAGAATTGAGACCCCCAATGTCAGGGCAGCCTTTCCTCTGTCCACTGTTGGGGTTCTCCTTTAGTGCAGTGGTCCTCGACATTATCCAAGAGCTGAACAAGCACGCGGATATTGTAGATATAATCCGGGATCTCAAAACACTTGTCAGATGTAAGACGAGCACCTCTCCGAAACACACGCACACACATATCCGACGACATAGTCACTGACACAAAAATCTCGGGAGCATCTGTTGTCACTTTCACGTGAGCAAAGATCAGCAGCTATCGCGAGGTAACGCTGTGAAAAACCTTTTCTCTCCTAGCTTGTGCAGGCATGAGCTGATGTCTCTGAGGCTGTTAACTTTGTTTTCTCGTAACTCGTTCTCCTGCGCTGAAGCTGGCTGCTTTAAAGCCCTTTGAATGGTGTTCGGTCTCCGCACGTGCTCGCTTTGCATCAGTGCCTTCTCTCGACTGGAGAGAATCCGAAATATATTGCAGCCAGGCGGGAAATATCGTTGGAATGCCATCAGGCGTAAGCCAGGTGAGCTTCATTTAAAATCTCGATGGTCCGTCCGCTGCAGTCCGTGTATTTTGATGTTGTACGTAGGTGCTCTGGCTTCAAAATGCCGTTCACAAACCTGAAAAACAACCAGCGCAGTCGTATTATGAGCACACGCCTGCAAAACTTGACGCCTGCAAAACTGTGACGTACGCTTACAAATCCATCCCCGCGGTCTGTGAAAAGTGCATTCGACTGACCCATGAGCCACTCAACGAATGAATATACACAAACCATCGAAAACGCACGCGAGCCCACGTGGTTTACACGTGTAAATAAATGGTCACTTGAAAAAGGTATTTATATAACAATGAATTATCGTAGTTTGTACTAATACAGTTTCATTGTATATTGATCATATAAATCATCACTGCACGAAATGAAAAGCAAGGCGACACTTACCAGCGGATCTTTCAGTTTTCCAACATCGACATCGTCCCGTCGCACTGACCGCTGCCATTTTTTACTTCGGGATCACTTGGGAACCCGAACAGCCTGACCTTTCGCCCGTTGTCGTAGTTACCTCTACAGCTTGGCACACAACATCAGCCCATCACATCGAACAGACCGCACGTGTACAAAGAGGAATAAATGCAAAAAAAAGCGAACCACGTGCAGCGACATTCTCCAGCGGTGTCTCGACTGCGCAGGCTATGCGCGTCACGTGCAATGGACGGACGGACGGACGGACGGACGGACGGACGGATGGATGGATGGATGGATGGATGGATGGATGGATGGATGGATGGATGGATGGATAAGGTTGGACTCTTTAAATCGGGCGGTGGTTCAAGCCACCTAGCCATGATTTATGAAATTTTACTCTTCTCTTGATTTTAGCCACCAATCAGATAACCTTCTCTTGGTTACTTCTACCCGCTTAAAATCTACTTCCCCTTCACTGTTCTTAAGCCCCAATGCCTTAAATAAATCAGCCCCGCTGCTTTCCACTGTAGGGTGAAGCCTTTTACAGAAAAGTATCAAGTGTTTAGCCGTTTCCTTCTGCTCTCCGCACGCAACTCACAACGTGTCTATCTCGTGGTGTCTGACTCTATATGTCTTAGTCCGCAAAACTCCCGTCCTGGCCTCAAACAACAAAGAGCTTCCCCTACAATTATCACAGATATTTTCTTTGGCAATTTCCTGCTTAAAGATCCTCTATGTTCCCAGTGCTGATTTCGTCAGCATCCCTGCTTTCCACAGGGCTCTCTCTGTTCCTTTAACCTTTTTCTTAACCGGTAATTGCTGATCTGCCCCCCTACTGCTGTCCAGATATTTGCTTGTCAATTTTCTAGTTCGCTTTCCCTATTTCGTGTCAACATTCCTTATATACAGGTATCTGAAAACTGTCCTAGCCGACTGCTTTTCCCCCATTTTTCTCAATCGCTCCTCAATTGCAATCTTACTGCTAGCTTCTCTAATCTCGAACGACGCCCATCCCATATCACCACGTACCCCCTAATTTGGTGTATTGCCATGTGCTCCCAAAGCTAGCCTCCCTACGCCACGTTGTTTAATTTCTAACCTTGCTTGAACATCTGGTCTCATGCACAGGACCGCATACCGAAAGTAAGGGTAGGAACCATCATCCCTTTCCAGATCCCTCTTACCACTTCATACCTATTGTAATTCCACAGTGCCATATTTTCCATGACAGCTGCATTCCTACTAGCTTTATTCATTACATATTTTTCATGCTCTTCAGATACTCAGCACCGTTATTTATCCACACCCCAAGATATTTGTACTCAACCACTACTTCTAGCGTGAACTCTTGTATTCTATGCTCGCCGCCCTCATCATTAAATATCATGACTGCAAATTTTTTCTTACTAAACCTGGAACCTAATCTATCTTTCTCTGTACCACATATGTCCATCAACTTCTGTAAATCTTTCTTGTTGTCAGCCATTAGCACTATATCATCGGCGTATATTAGTCCCGGTAATGACTGTTTAATCCACTCCCCTAGCTTGAAAAAAGAAAGGTTGAAGCCTAGTCCGCTCCTCTCTAGCGTGGTCTCCAACCCTTGCAGGTAAAACGTGAACTACAAATGAGACAGAGGACATCCTTGCCTAAGGCCCCGCTGTATATCTACAGGCTCTGATACATTTTTTCCCATTTTATAAGCGCTGTGTTACCTTTATATATATCTTTTAAAAGATTAATTACTCCGTCTTCCACATCCAATGTGTCAAGAATGTCCCACAGATACTCTTGACTAACGTTGTCGTAGGCTCCCTTAATATCTAGAAATGCTAGCCATAGGAGGCTGTGTTCATTTTCAGCAATCTCTATGCTCTGTCAATGAAAACAGATTGTTCTCCAATTTCCTTTGTTTCCGGAACCCATTTTGTAGCTCCCCTAACACCCCCTCGTTCTCCGCCCAAGCTTGCAATCTGTCCTTCATAATCTGCATCACCACCCTGTAAACCACAGATGTCACTGTTATGGGACGGTAGTTACTTACGTCAGCTTTTTCCCCTTTTCCTTATATATCATGTTCATTCTACTTAACTGCCATTCATCGGGGACCTTCCCATCCACTATCATTTTATTCACTACCTGTACTAATTCTTGCTTGGATTTTAGTCCCAGCTTCTTTATTAACATAATCTGAATACCATCTGGTCCTGCTGATGTGCCACCAGGAACCTTCTTCTCTGCCCGTTCCCACTCTCTTTGCTCAAGTGAAGCTATTGCAGTAACCGGTCTATCCTCCTTCGATAAATTGTGTGCAACATTTCTTTCTTTAAATTTTTCCGTCACCCTTGTTCCTATGTGCTGTACCGGTTCATCCCCTTCTAGTCGAATACCCTGATCTGTAACAATAAACCTTTGCTCTAGCCTAGTCTCATTACTCATTGCATTTAGACGATTCCAGAATTTTTGAGCTGCTTTTCTACCCTTTTTATTTACATTTGACATCCATTGCGTACTCTTTCTTCTAATTTTCCCATTAATCAAATAGGATGCTTCCCTTCTACACCTTAGGAAGGTATCCCATTTTTTGTCTACTTCAACTTCTGGTTCCTCCCTCTTCTTGGAATATCTGTGTTCCCTGGACGCTTCCTGACGTTTTTCTATCGCTCTCTTGACCTCCTCATCCCACCAACTCTTGGGTTTGCGTCTTTTCCCTTTTAGCTTCACTCGCACGTTAGCTATCTCTAGCTCCAGTAATCGAGTTAATTTGGTATAATCGAGTTAATTTGGTTAGTTGTGCGCGCAATGTCATCTGGCGGACACAGCACAACGCCGAACTCAGCCGCGAAAGGGCCCCAGGGTCCACTCTTTACTTCTATGTTGCTCGATGTCTAAATCGTTTATTTAAACACGCTTTTCGGTTCGCGGAGCAAGGAACCATGTCCCCGTTCACCTATTAGAATACGCCGATAAATGCTGCTCTGTCCATGCAGACACGCGTTGCGATACAAAGCGCTCCGAAGCGGTCACGGAGAAGCTTAAGAAAACAAGGTCATTCTTAGTGCCTATAGCATCGACAATGCATCGGTTCATGAACCACGGCCGTTGTAAACTCTGCCTTATCGGCGCTTTCCCGAAACTAGGCAGAACACACAAGGAGCTATCTAATCAGTGCACAAATATTGTGGTAATCAAAAAGCCTTTGCTACTGCCGCTGGTCTAAAGTAGCAAAAAGACCCGGATGAAGGACTCGAGAGTGATGATAGCTAGTAATCTTCCAAGAACCTGGCAACCTGCTTACTACGTTCTTCTTATCTGTCTGCGGCGCGTCGGCCAAGAAGCACGCGGTCGCAAGCGCTTCTGCACTGCGGACGTCCTGCACGTGTCCCATTCAGGTCACTGTCGGGACGACGCGCGATCGAAAGCAGCTGCATTTCTACATTCGCGTGTGCGAACAGCTGCAGCGTTTTGCGTTTGAAGTTCGCCGTTGCTGCTTCCGCTCGCAGCAGTTGACGTCGGGGGCGAGGAATGTCGAGGACTTCGTCGTCCAAGCGCTGCCCGGCATACGGCCTCGACTCCCGACAAAGCTGGGTGACGGCAGCGTTCTGCGGACTGCTCCTCTTCTTGGGCCTGGCGACTATACGCGTCAGTGGAGTGCTCTTGTACGGCATCGTCGAGGCCTTCGGCGTCACTAGGCAAGAGGCCTCCTGGCCGGTGACGCTCAGCGGAAGCCTCCTGCTTTTGGCGAGTGAGTGGAACCGCCGTTCTGTTGTTCTGTTCCCTTTTTGTCAACTGCGCGTTGAAACAGCTCGTCTTTTCATATGTGAAGTGACAGAATTAGTGCGGGAAGCAGTTGATGGCCCTTAACTCGGTATTTTTGCCCTGCTTACGAGGCGTATTTATCTTTTTGTTTAGGAATTGAGAAGTTAAAAAGCGCCTGACTTGTTTTTTTTTCCTGTTTTCATTACCCATAGTAATTTTGTGCTTATGGCGTTCGGTTGCTGACCCGAAAGACACGGGTTCGGTCCCGGCCCCAGCGGTTGCATTTCAATGCAGCTTAAATGCTGGAGGTCCGTGTACTGTGTAATGCCAATCCACGTTAAAGAACCCCAGGTTGTCGATATTATCTGTAGCCCTCCTTTGCGGCATCCCTCATAGCCTGAGTTGCTTTGGAACGTTAAACCCCCAAAACACAAAACATTATAGCTAGCTACCCTTATACGTGTGCCCACATGGTTGTAATTGAGTGAACGTATGTTGCCATTTGAATGACTTTTTTTTGCTGCAGTTTTGTGTGATATGTCCGGTGAAAAAAGTTGTGTATCCATTTACAATGTAAATTTATTTAGTTACTTCAATGCAACATTTATTGCCTCAGGGCTTAAAATGAGTATGTAATGGTCGCTGTTGTCATTTCGTCGCGCTGGCCTATCTTCCAACCGAGCATAAATGCTTGTGCAGACAGGTTTTCTTGCTTCAACATTGTAATCATGTGCAAATAAACAAATACAAATGCTGTCTTGCACCGAACTTGCGCGCAAATTCCCGATATGATTGTAGTTGTAAACTTTCCTATACAATAAACCAGCGTCGTCACAAAATCCGCCGCAGAGCAAAGGCGCATTGCCGTGAACTACATCCATCTGTGTCTTATGCAGGTCCCGACCTCACTTTTGCTGCTAATTTCAATTGGTCGTCCCTCCAGCTGACCTATTCCCGCATTCGGCTATGTTTCCGTACTGCAAGTGCACATTCTGTTATTACAGCAGACTACTGGTCATTGGTTGGGCGAATTACAAGGCTTTCACAAGTCTATTTGCTCTATTTATTTTTGCTGTTACGTCAGGACTACATTCTTTGCCCACGTTGATGTTTTCCCGTCTAGTTGCGTTGCCCGTACATATATTTGAGTAGCTCGCTTCGAGATCCTGAGTTTATTTTCAATTTTTTTCTTAACTTCATGTTTCGGTCTCGTGAGCAGGACTGAAAGGATATGTCTCTAAGATACATTTCAGGCGGACGCAAACGAGTTGTTCATAGGTTGAGAGTGCCCGTGAAATGCAGTCCAACCCTTCGTTTTCAAGGCCACGGTCTGCGGTCCCTACTCCACCCATGACAGTGTTCTCGCTCACTAGCCACTGCCTCATCACCTATCGTTAACACTTGCTTCGTTGCCTGTCTATTGAACATTTTTAACTTTTTATCCCTATTTTTTCTTCGCCCGCGGGAATCTTCCGGCCCTCTCTCTTACTCAGTAATACGTTCCTTAAGTTAACGCAGCATTATCAGAAAATATATATTCCGCAGGTTCTCTCAACTACTTTATACCATTCTTCCCTATCAAACCCACAAAATAGTTATTTTCAGCATTAAATGAGTAGAAACAGAGATGCTGCTGCTCTGCCTGGCGCTGTTTGCTGTCACCTGTTATGGGGGATTTCGGACTTGTATGCATGGAGTCTCTGTGACTATTCTTCGCTAAAATCCCGTATCCTGTACCCATATTACAAATGTAAAATTGTCGTTTGAGTGCTGTTTCCATAAATCCAAATGTTTTTTTTTTTCATATTTGACGAAGACCGGTCAGAGGGACTGACTCTGTTACCAAGAAATTTTTACTATGTGTTCTTTTTTTCTCAAATGTTTTTGTTTACCTCTTCTTGCCGGGGATCTTATCACTTTGTTTGCCACGTGAAGGGACCTATGGGCCATATACTCGCGAGATGCCGCCAGATCGCCCCGGAAATATTGTCTTTATAATGTTATTTATACGGAGCGCAGCCAAAAGCGGTGATATCGTTGTGATTCCGACGGTTGCCAAGTGCACGTGTGGCTATGACAGTCGCAGAGTTTTTTTTATTTTTCTCGGTCTGTAGAACAAGTCAATCCTAATGAAAACTTTTTGGGTTATAACGTAGTTAAATCGAGTAGGCGAGCGAAAGCATGTGTTTAGCCTGGTTGGCTCATGATTTTGCTTTGCTGGGTTGTCGGCACGTCTTGCGACGATATTAGACACAAGATAAGCTCTGATCGAGGTTAAGCTGATCTGGTCTGTTTGCACCGCGGACGGTAGTTGATGAAAACGACGATATGCAATGCACAGCGCGAGGGCGTGTTGCAGTTTAACACGATCGAGGCGTTTTCTGCGGCGGCGATAGCCTAGTGTTCTCGCTGCAGCTGCCTGCGAAGCTAATCTGTTCGCGCCGCCGCAGGTTCGTCTCCCAGACGCGGGTATTTATTTGATTTCTTTTCAACTTAAATGCAAACGCTGTTGCTAGACAACGGCACAAGCAAGATCGAGACAAGATTCATGCCCGGTTTTTGAGTACGTATGAGTGCTTTCGCTCTAAAACAGTTAATTTCGAGCTCTACGCAAGCCTGCCAGTCGCCTCTGTCATCTATCTGCCGCCACCTCAGCCTGACAAAGTATTCATCTGTCAGTAGACGGAAAGAAAGAGAAACACGGGCGCTACTTGCAAATTGTTTACTGCAGGTAGAACTACGCCATATATATATATATATATATATATATATATATATATATATATATATATATATATATATATATATATATATATATATATAGGTTGCAGTTTTTCTGTATAAAAAGCCCTGCCTGACGCAGTGCACGGCTTTTTATACAGAAAAACTGCAACCGTTCGCTTTCGCCCTCATCTTTTGCTCACGCCTGCTGTGCGTGCTCTACCTGAGGAATTTTAGAAGCGTCTAATTCAGTCAATGCACGGGTGAGCAGGCCAGGATATTAAGGAGGACATCTGACGCATACCTCGAAAACAGCTAGGTGCTGTGCCGTTAGGCAGCGCTGGCATGCGATTCTAACAGCTGGTTTGCTCGCCCCACCCTTACAAAATTATCTATAGACAGTCTGTAGATTTCTTATAGCCTATTCTATTCCTATAGATATTTGTGTATTCATAGTCTATGGACTATCTATAGGCATAACTCTACTAAAAGTGTATGGCCACAAATCTGTAGGTTGTCTATAGACTTTCTACTTGATTTGTATTGCCTATAGACTGTCTTCTAGGGTTTTTCGAAAGAGAGTATATAGACTTTATAGACAGAAGAATATGGATAGTCTGCAGACTGTCAAAAGAAATTTTTGTAAGGGCAGTTTTCTTCACGACTGTACGTTTTGCGCCAGGCTACTTCGCTTTGCCGGCAAGTGTGGCCTGTTTGCATATTTCGGGCAAGGTTCATATTCGAAATTACAATATTTGAGTAGAATGGCGACTGAGATATTCCTGGCATACTTGATTATATTTCGCATCAAAATGATATACCCATACCTTCTTCGTGGATAGAAAGAGCACGAGATTAGAGACTGTACTGAAGCATATATTTCCTTTCAAGCATGACTTCTATTGCGGTGAGTGATTCAAGCATACTCCTCCAAGCATACCCTGAGACGTACCAGCACCTTGCGCCTAATTTGTTTGTAAACGCTCATTATCAGCTGCCTCTTTATATGAGGGAGCGAACAGTTTCTTCCTGACTGGTAAAGCTCTCTCTCCCCCTCCCTGCAAACTTGAAACCCGGGACGAAGCCCACCACAGAATGTGATTATTGGCACATAATACAAACCATTATGCCACGTGTCTCAGTTTTGGGCCCATAAATAAAATTGCACTGAGATCATTGCGCACGACTAAATAGAAAAGCATGTGACTCTAGAGCGGAAGTCCGGCTATAGAAAAACGGAAGCAACGCATTTGCGGCCTTAAAACATAACAGCTTGCGGGATGCGGAAAAATTCCTGCTCTTCCAATGACTATAAACACCTGAGAGCGACCTTAAGCTTCCGTTCTGTAGTTGTTTGCCCTTCAACCGTGTCTGCAAAGCGTCGAAAGGAGCTGTGTGCGTTTGGAACGTCCGCTTCCGTGAAGAACACAACACAACGAGCACAGATGTCACCTACCACGGCCTTCTACTGTTCTAAAACAGTGAGCCCTGGGAATGCGCGTAGGGGGAATTCTACGACTTTCGCGTACGGTAGAAGACACCACAATTGCAGCCAATTCAGCGGAGTTGAAATTCAGTGGAGTGTCCGCCGTAATTCGGCACATATGCGCTATATCTGGCTGCACACAAGGCGGTTCTGGAAATCGCGCACGAACTAAACTGACGAGAGCTTAGGAACAAGCTCCAGGCTCTTTATGAAATCAAAGTTATCGTTGCTCCGTCTCCACTTATGACGTTGCCGGCACAGGAACAGCAGAACCCTTGAGCACACGAAGAGCTTTAGCCTTGCTTGTAAGAAAACACAAGCGGCAACTAGAGGTGGCGAGCACGCGTGCACACAGACGTGCGAGTACATTTTCAGGAAGTAAATGCTGCCTCCTCGGGGTCACGTGGTTCTCTCAAGCTATGGCTCACTGTCTCACGGGCCGTTTGTACTAAAATTAAGTTCAGGCTTGAGAACACTTATTTCGGGGCATCACGTAAGCTCCGGAATTTTTGATTACGACATTGATTTTCGCTCGTACTTAATGTCTTCAAGAGGAAATGAAAAAATTATGACGCGATCAATGTAATCTGATGCGGCAGAACGCGTTCGCACGCGCTTTTCGGCCTGAGCTTTCCTTGCTGGTCGATGCGATCGGACGCAGCTTCGACGGAGCGGCGCCCAAGCGGCCACCCACTGAGAAATCAAAACGAAGACGCGCATAGAGCCCACAGATGGCAGCACCTGTTATCGCAGTGCAGTGGCGCGTCGCTCAACTCCTGCACCACTGCGCCAGGAGTTGAGCGAGGATTGCCAGGGATCTATGAATGTCAAGCAGAGAATAACCGATGTCGCGGCGCTGGAAGAAGATGCCGAGAACGAAGACGCCAAGAACAGAAAATACAATAAATTAGAAAGAAATCTGTGTGTAGTCAATGAGCGTATAGTTCGTAACGGCGACCGCTCACGCATTTCCGTCGTGTCGCCCTAGCGAGCGCCATTGAGTTTTTCTCTTTCTTTCTTTCTTTCTTTCTTTCTTTCTTTCTTTCTTTCTTTCTTTCTTTCTTTCTTTCTTTCTTTCTTTCCTTTCTTCTTTCTTTCTTTCTTTATGTCTATGCTTTTTCTCTCTTTCCTTCCTTCCTTCTTTCATTCCTTCCTTCCTTCCTGCCTTCATTCTTTGTGTCTTTTTCCTTCCCTTTCCTTCCTTCTTTCTTTATGTCTATGCTTTTTATCTCTTTCCTTCCTTCCTTCCTTCCTGTCTTCCTTCCTTCCTTCCTTCCTTCCTTCCTTCCTTCCTTCCTTCCTTCCTTCCTTCCTTCCTTCCTTCCTTCCTTCCTTCCTTCTTTGTGTCTTTTTCCTTCTCTTTCATTCCTTCTTTCTTTTTTGTCTTTTTCCTTTCTTCTTTCTCTCTTTATGTCTCCTTCCTTCCTCCCTTTCTTTCTTTCTTCCTTCTTTCCTTCTTTCTTCGAGTAGAAGGGAGCTTAAATAATGGTGGCATCCCTTGTCGAAGAAAGTTACCGCTTCAGCTTTCAGCGTTCCTTTGATGCTTTATTTTATTATTTTCTTAGTTTACATCCTAAGCTGCAAACGAGCTTAGAATGGTGTGCGGCTTCTGCGTTTAGAATTTCTTTGATTTTGCCAGCCGAAAGAGAAATACATCAGTTTCACCCGTTTCGTAGACTATTTGGAGACAAACCTCGTTTTTTCTTCGTTTTTTTTTGGTGATTTTCTGCTCGCATCCACCGATCTCAACAGGAACCATTGTTTTCTTTTGTTCTCCGCAGGCCCCATCACAGGATTCCTTTGCAGACGATATTCCTGCAAAGCTGTTCTGCTGGTCTCCTCTTTCGTAACGGGTATCGCCACCGTTGTCTGCTATTTTGCAGAAAGCCTCACCTTTATCATCATCTTTTACGGAATCATTCATGGTAAGCACGATTGTAACAATAAAAAAAGGAAGGAATGATTATTAGAATCATCCGCATCATTAGCATCGCCCGCGTGTCACCCTTGTTTAGAGCGTTCGAACAGTGTGCACCATGCAGTACAGACTGGAATGAGAAAGCAGCCGAAGGCTTCCGGTCAAAGTGCTAATGCCCACCTTACTTGCAGATGTGGATGGCTCTACTTCCGCGCAAGCACTGCCTCTACCGACATAGCATAGTGGGCGAGTTGGTATTGCATCTCATAGGAACGAAACAGCGCAACTAAAACGAAGAAAGAACAGAAGGAAAAGCGCGTGGCCGTGTATCTTATTCTGCTCCTTCGTTTTAGTTGCGCTGATTCGTTCCTATACGTTCCCTCTAAAAGCTTAGAAGCTGCGACGTGGTGTCGATTTTTACGGGGGGAAGTGCGCCGCGAGGGCGCTCCACTCAAGGGTGACGCGGACTGTGCATTAGCTTTTTCTAGCCCTTCTTAGTGCTGCCATCTTTTCAGTACCTCCCCTGTTCTACCACCTGGCGTTCCCATCGTGTGTGTGCCCCTATCCTAATCAAGCGCGGTGGCTCAGTAGTTACATCTCTTGGCTACTGGACCGGAGAGGTCGGGTGCAATTGCTGCGGCCGCGTTTCGATTCAGGCGAAACGCAAAAAGTGGCCGTGCGAGGGGCGATGTTAGTGCACGCTAACGAAATTATTACGGAGCCCTCCACTACGGTAATTCTTTGTCCCTTTCATCGTTGACTCCCTCCTCCCGCCATCTTGGGCACTGGACTTGCCTAGTATCGAACAGAAAAAGACGCAAGATTAATTGCCCTTACTTTTGGCCCGCAGCCCCAAAAAACGGCTTCTTCCTATTACCATATTTTAGCTCCTTTAAACCACCTATTCAGGCTGGCCAAAATGAGATTGGTGTGGCTATTAACGCAACAGCGTTAAAGATCCCATTCGGCGTAAAACACGGTTTCAGCGTGGCTAGAAATTGTGATTGGTGGAGAGAATAATGACGTAGGAAAGCAGTTTGGCTAAAAAGAAGAAATGCAGTCAGTTGGCGAGCCAGACACTCTACCTCGACATCACAAAGTAATCTTCGTTCAGTGGGATAAATGGAGAGACTGTACAGACGTGCGCATACCTGTCTGGATGGCTCGAACGGTGCACAGGGAAGCGCCCTTAGCTCATTTACGAGGGCTCTAGGGTTCAAAACAAAACCTTAGCGCGCATGCGTATTCCCATGCATCGTGTTTACCTATTCATGTCTTTCAAAACTATATCGGGCCCGCGAGGCACCGGCGATTGCCATGAATGCACAAGAGAGCAAGCCGTACGGACGCTCTGGACAGGTGTGTGGACGACTGTATTCACGCACCTCTCATCGCACAGTAGGCGGATTACATTACAGGGACACTGCGTTCGTTTTGGCAGTTTTTGTTTTGTTTTGTTCTTCAATCGCAAGTATATTTTTTACATGGTACACGTACATTCATGTTTCTCTACGCTGAACACACGTGGTCTTATTGTGTTTGTTTTCTCTTTTCCTTTGATGCCATACACCCGCTACCGTTAATGCTGCGCTGTAAAGAGGAAGTCAGGATTTACCTCTCAAGCTGTTATGCAGCTCTCTTCTGGCTTTCCTCGCTAAACTTTACCTTAACACCTTCAAACTAGTCTGCGTCACAATTTAGTATGCACGATAATTTGTAATAGAGAAGTATGTCGTGGCAACAAGCGTGCCGATGTCTACCAAAGGGTGCGCCAGGGGACCCCCGAGTGACCGTAGGGACCTTTTAAAGCTATTGCGTCATTCATTTCGCCTTTTTAAAATCATTTATCTTTCCTGTCCCTCTAAATTGGGTTCATCATTCTGTTACATCCCAGGTGCCTGATGAAACCCATTACTGTGCTCTTTATTGCAGGCATCACTCTCTCCGGCCTCTTTATCGGAGCCAACGTTCTCGTGGCGCAGCACTTCGAAAAACGAAGAACGACAGCGTGCAGCCTTATGTTCACCGCCGGCGGAATCAACACCATTGTTCTGCCCCCGCTTCTCGAATTCTTCCGCACGCAGTATGGCATTCGCGGACTCTTCCTCCTCTACGGAGCCATCCTGATGAACGCTTTTCCTTTCGCCATTGTTCTCAGACATCCACCGCCATTGCGTAATCACGGCAAGTCGCGGAGTTCAACGAGCGATTCTTCGAACAACCCCCCAATTCCCAACGGCATTCCTCGAACTGAGGTCACCGCAAATGCTCTCCCGACTTGCAAACCAGTACAGAATTCAAGTGATTTACAGGCACGTGTGAACTCCTCCAAACCGTTGAATGGAGAAGCTAAAGGTTTTCTTCCCAGTGTAGATGAAGAGGTCTGCACCGACCGAGATCATATTCCTCCTGTGCAGTTGAGGATAAAGACCGTGACCGCAAGACTGAAGGAGTTGTTCAGGTTATGGATGACAGTCGCCTTTTGGGTGAACGTCACGTCATTCTCGGCAGTGAACCTTGGCATGTCCATGTTTGTTCTCTTATCCACAGATTTTGCGAATGACCGCGGCATCGCCCCTTCGGAATCAGTGTACCTGCTGCATGCTTTGTCTGCCAGTGACATTGCCTTAAGGCCACTTTCAGGTTTCATCATAGATTCAAAAATTCTTTCACTCGAATCTGTCATGCTCTTGGGATTTCTCATTCAAGGGGTCGCGTTCGAGTTGCTCGCATGGTTTAGGACATTCCACATGATGCTCATTTCTTCCGCGCTAGTGGGGACCACATGCGGGACTAGGACCGGGCTCATGACTCCTGCCTTGGTGAAGGACTTTGGGATGGAAAAGCTCCCTGACATGCTAGGAGCGATGTCCTTTGGCGTGGGAGTGGTGCTACTACTGCGTCCACCCATTGTAGGTAAGAACCATGTAGTTTTACTAAGAAAAGCTTGTGTGCAGCGTCGAATAGAGCAGACGAACACAATCTCGCACCTTATTGAAGCGAAAAGCTTCACTATGCTAAGTAAAGCAGTCTTCGGGTAATCAACACAACGACCCTGAACGACCTTCAGCCCAACCAAGGATAGCCGTGTATGACCATATGTGCTACAGTTATGGTGTCGAACTCTTAACCGCTGATCTTGGCCCATGAACTTTCGTAGACCTTTGACATTGGGTGACCTTTGAATTTACCATTGTCCTTAAAAACATACGATGGAGTGACGTGAAGCGTCGTGATAACATCCGATTGGGGTGTCGTAATACCATGTGATACCATGTCTTAGCCACGTGGGCGTGCATTATATATAGAACGGCTTTCGCGAGCGTGTAGCGGAGCTGCCACGGACGAGCCTCAGACGCCTAGTGAGCGATGTTGCTTTTCGCTGAATTCCATGGTTAGCCAAGTTAAGCCGCTGCAATTTTTGTCATATACTTCCTCTGCCGCACTGTGTTTGGCGCAAGAAAGCCTTTTCTGCATATGGGTCATAAACCCCAACACAACATATCAAACACAACGATGAGTGGTTGTCATATAAACTACAGACGCTTTCGAGTCGGCTTCACCAGCGTATGTTGCTATAAATAAGAAGAATGGCCAACTCTGATTGCGCTTCTCTCCGATGCAGTGTTACCAGTAACCTACCAAGGGCTAGTAAGCATTAAAGCACTGCACGGGTCGCATTCCAAGGTGCGACCCTGGCCCCGATCGAGCCAGAAATTAAAGCTTGACCCGGCCCAGCCCTGCAAATTTGAGCCCGGGTTCACTACATTATCACTGCACTGAGCCCTGGCCTGGTCCGACAAGCTTGACGTAAGGCCCGCAGCAGCTGAAGAGGTAAACTGTGATATGAGTATTTTGCTACACAGCTAAAGAAGTGGCCGAAAAGACGCTCGACTCACAATACCTCTTGAAAAAATTGGTTTGATAAATAGAACATGAAGAGTAGATAAGGCTTGCTCGCCCGCTCAACTTTTTGAAGAGTAATCTCGTCTGTGAGAAGCGCCGAAATTCCGACAGTTGCATTCACGCGCACAAAACTTTCGGTTATCGGATGTCGCAATAACGTCCGAGTCGTGCAATCCGCGTCCGAGAAGCTCTTTAACCTTAGCAAGATGAAAAATGCTTAAAAAAACTTAGAAGCCTTGCACAATCACACATCGTGACCCTACCCATTTGGTGCATGTTCACCTGGGGTGGTGTATGAAGTTCGTTTGTCTTGCGGACCAAGTTACGTCGGTCAAACCGGAACTGTGTATAGATGAAATGGAGCACAGGAGGAAGGTCGCCATTTGCAGGGACGGGAACCTTTCCGTGCATTGTCATGACTGTGAAATATAGACTTAAACGCCTTATAAAGCTTTGTTTCAAGCGTGCAGGTTAACAGCTATGTAAAAGAGCCAGGATGAGGGAAATGAGTGCAGCAGATTTGTTTCAGAAAGCGGGTGCACCATGGCTCAGCGCACCACCCATTTTACTAAATGTTAAAAAATCGTATAAGTGCGGCCCTCTCATGTCGGCTTTTTGAGATCGGTGACGTCACGGAGCAAAGTGTATATCATGCATTCGTGTCAATGAACCATTAGTTGGATGTGAGCGCTTGTGTTGCCTGCATCCTTCACGTCCTTTTTCGCACGCGATCGTATGCGCAGGCTGCAATTCAGCAACTACTGCCACCTCTTGGCCTCCAGTAGAGAGAGAGAGAGAGAGAGAGGGTTTATTGATAGGAAAGGCAGAGAGGTTGGCCTGAAAAATAAATATCTGGCCTTCTACTCTGCTCTGGGGGACGGGAAGAGGAGATAAAAGAAGGTCACGATGGGGGACGATGATGATGGGAATAGGCAGATGAAAAACTATAGACTTAAAAAAAAAAGGCACACTTTCTGACCTCACAATCGCGAGACTGCATAACTCAATGGGGATGTTTTAGAGTCGTAATATTGAAGAAAAGTAGAAAGTCGCACGAGGTTGTGCGCGAAAATGGTTATGACTGACGTCTCTTCATTTTGGCTAAAAAATCTGGGCTATAAAATTCATCCTACGCTCGCACCAATTATTTCCGATGGCCGTAGAAAATGAACTGGATGTACCCAAGCATCGAAAATCGCCACGCTGCTTTCAAATGTTCTACGCCGCGCTGCTCACGATGACAGCCGTGAAAACAAGCAGCACTTAGCCAGATTCCTTGGGCTTGCATATCACTGATTAAATTAATGTAAAGAATGCACAATACAAGTGAAAACGCAGTGCTCAAAACCATTGCAGCGCACTGCAAACTATAGCCAGCAAAAAGAGCACCGTTACCGGTGAACGAACCACCGTAGAAAAAAAAAAAAAACGTCCGTGAGGCTAATACTCGGTTGCGGGGCCTTCTAAGAGCGTTCCTGTGGCACGGTGTGTGCTGTGCAGAGTACATTTTGGAAAGTATTGAACCCCGCCTAATTCGCTGCGGTCGACAATAAGTTAAAGCTACCGCCAGCAAATTAGAAGTAAAATCTCCAAACCTGTTCAGGCGCTAAAACGATACAGTATTAACTGGCCATTTCGGTATTCCACGCCGGCATGTTGTCGTTTTTTAAGTGGTTGGCGCGAGCCGGTCACAGAGCATTCTTATAGACTAGGTTCTTTGATATTTCAACCCCTTATTTGGGGAAGGAAGCCTTATACTATAGATTCCTGTGCTGGACGGCATTGTTTGTATTTCTGTTTGCTGTACGCCCAAACTAATGAATGTCATCGTCATCATTAGCAGCATGAGAAGACTGATTAGGTCCACTCAAATACTAATGTCCATCCCAATGGTCCTGCGCTTGCAGCAGCCACACTATCCCCCCTGTCTAAGCAAACTTCGTAATCTTGTCTCTCCTGCGGACATTCGGCGTTCACCGGTGTCGTTTTCGTTCCCTTGTCCGCCACTTTATAGCCGGAAAATTCCGAGACATAGTGCAGAGGGGGATGGAGAATTTGCTTTTATGCAACTGATAACTGAGTCGACCGACATGAGGCGACTGCTTTGCTCGTCAGGCGCGAAGATGAAGAGGTGCCGGGTTGGCTCGATAACGCATCACCGGAAGATACTCTGGCTACTTTGTACCTATCGGGGGAAATGCCACAAACGGGCTGGCTTCTTTGCGGAGCAAAGTCCCTTGTCTTGTTTTTTTCTTTCATTGCAAAAGTGAGCTCTCTTTCCTCTCTCCCCTTTCTATCTCTCCCTCCGTTCCCCTTCCCACGTGTAGGGTCGCATACTGGGCGTCGCCAACTTAACATTCCTGCCTTTCCGTTCATCTCTCTCTCTCTCTGTTCACATTTCATTTTGCATCTTATACAAAAACTTTTAGTCCGCCTTTATTAAAACTCACATAAACCACCTAAATCGCGGCAATTCTTTTTGTGCGGCAAAGACCAGGGAAGTCGACACGGGTGTTTGCCGGGGTTTGCAATTACAACTGTCGAAATAAACCTCGGGTACAGGTTCAAGCTCCCTGTATATTGAAGAGAAAAGCGGAAGGAAAGAAAAATGGAGAGAGTGAAGAGGAGAAATGATAATGTCGTTATAGAAAGAGCGACATGCGGTGATTCCAGGCACGTCCAAGTGCACACGAGCTAGCACATGTTTCACAGAAGGCCTTAAAATTACTTTCTTTGGGGGTTTATTTCTCCATTTACCGAGAGAGTACTCGCCGCCTTAGTGGCTTTTCCATTGGTATAATGATTGCGCTCGGATTATCTTTTAGTCGGAGAGAATTCTCTCTATTGTACAGTATAGAAATTTTTTTCATAAACATATGAAAAAAAAAACAATATCAAGAATATGAACATTTAGCACAGGCTTCTTCTTCACGACCAAAAACAGAGATTTGCTCGCTGCTGTGTTGCGAAGTGTGTGAAATACAAGTAAAATTGCCCCCCGTATATTTTTGCAATTCTTCGATAGATTCACAGCATCGCAGTGCATAGCCTACCATGTATTACTCCCCACGATCGTAAACCTTTACCACAGTCGTTTTAATAAACCCGTAACACATGCAATAAATTCGCGTTCACGTGAATGTAAAGACATCAGAGGAGTTTCTTTTTTCTTTGTTTTTGTGTCGTTCAAGATTCCGTTTTTTTTTCCAGGTTTCTTCAGGGACAACCTCGGGTCGTACTCCGGGCTTCTTCACGTGATGGCAGTCATGAACGCCGTGCTCTTACTTGTGTGGGCGCTGAAGGTCCTGCAAAATATGAAAAAGGAAGCTCTTTTGAAGGCAAGGTACTCTGAACTCGACGCGAAGGACGTGGTCAAGAAGCTGCTAAAACCCACAAGGACAGGCTTAGTGGATGGTTCATGCAGAAAAAGTTCGCAATAGACTGATCTGTGGCATGCATTGTGAATGCCGCCTAAATTTGGTCACTAGCTATCGAACGTGTCCAGCGGGCAACACCATCGCCGGCCCTTTGATGTCAACGCTTGTGCTTAATTCGTAAAATTATTCGGAAGTACGAATGAGACTCTCAACAGGCGGCTAACCAGATGATCGAATGAAAAAAACTGCTTTTTTCTATGATCATATGAAGATTTGTCATTGTATAACTGCTTCCTTTGAGTGCTCAGTGTGCGATTTGAACCCCAGCAAATCTGGACAAACGCTTCTACTTTTCACGGCAGCCACCATGTGGCACGTGGCGCTGAAGACTGAAAACCATCCCAGGAGTTTCGAAGGTAATAGATACATCCCATTGATTCATATGGCAGTCATAGAAAGTCGGCACGAGCTCGGGAAACATTTTATAGGCCAGGTTTTGCAGCGGTGAGGAAGAGTCGGCCAGGATAATCGCAATTTTCGCGCAGAATCTCTCAAGATTCTCTAGTTTACAATTACAAGTTTTAACTTACAAATACAGGTTTTAAAATTACAAGTTTTAACTATCTCCATTTAGTGGCGCGGTATTCGCTACTGGTGGACAACAGAGGACGTTTGTTGTTGAAGACCAGGAAAGCCAGACATGCCCCAGTCTTGTCTCCCGTATATCTAGCCGCAATTCCACAGTGGTGAGTTAAATTACAGTTACGTGAGTTAAATTACAATGAGGTGAGCTAAATTACCAGTTAGGTGAGTTAACAATTAAGTGAGTTAAATGAGTAGGGCCACTGAATCTATGGGCCCCACTGTGTTCGCTGTGAACACTGCGCACGGCTTCGGTAACACTGCAACTAAATTTATTATGTGCTAAAGCGCCTTCGATTGCTCAATATGACGTAACCTCTGCACAGTAGTTTCGGTTTTCTATTTCTACGAGCCGGGCTCACGATAACCCATATCAGCCGAACAGACTAAAAAATGGCGTCTTTACTGTCGCGGCCAGGAAAAACTACACGCGCCGCAACACTGTAATAAGATGAATGTTCTGCCTTGCGCCTGTGGCGTATGCTAGAGAGGTACGTTTTTTCGCGCCGAGCTGATGGCGCTCATCATAGGTTGTGAAAGTCGATCAATGTCGGTCGTGCGTATTATAAAGTCAAAATAAAAATATGTACGTATCATTCATTGTGCGCATTTGGTACTTGGCCCCACGCCTCGTCGTACGCAATTGAAAGCCCCCTTCAACGTTTTTGTGATCTTAGGATTTGACTGACTGACTGACTGACTGACTGACTGACTGACTGACTGACTGACTGACTGACTGACTGACTGACTGACTGACTGACTGACTGACTGACTGACTGACTGACTGACTGACTGACTGACTGACTGACTGACTGACTGACTGACTGACTGACTGACTGACTGACTGACTGACTGACTGACTGACTGACTGACTGACTGACTGACTGACTGACTGACTGACTGACTGACTGACTGACTGACTGACTGACTGACTGACTGACTGACTGACTGACTGACTGACTGACTGACTGACTGACTGACTGACTGACTGACTTACTGACTGACTGACTGGACTTGGGTCGGTCGGACGAACGCTCGACTCCCGTACAAGCAGCAGCAGCGGAAGGCATGCACTCACTTTACGGAGCACTTTCACAGTGACGGATCATAATGGGTGCAATACAATAAAAGAAAAAAAAAATGCATATAACACAAGGATCAGAAAGGCGTGATTTCTTAAAAAAAGAGAAGTAGTAATAAGGCAGCATGAAATTTATAGCAAGTGGTGGAACATATTGATTACAGGTAGCATTTCATAATCAACTCGAATTCTAATGGCGTTTGGTTGAGGATTTCTATGCCACTATTGTTAAAACTATTCAGAAGTTTGGGTAGGCGAGAGTGAAGGGCATTTGATCACCATAATTAGTCCGGGACCTTGGAACTCTCCACACATCTGCACGACAAGTTCGTCGTTCTGGTGCAGACTGTTGCAAGACTTATATTTCATGAACGTCAAGTAATGTCTTCGAGAACTGAAATAAAATTTGTTTAATAGTGTTTGGTTACGTATTTGATTAATTTTAAGGATATTATATTTTTCAAAGACAGTTTCGGAGTGCTCTGTATAGGGTAGGCTTTCAATATTACAAGACTTTTTTTTTGCAACAATAGAAGCTTGTCAATATTGCATTCCATTGTCGAGCCCCATATCAAATGGTAATACAGTGTGTGGGCGGCAAATAATGTATTTTAAATAATTCGTTTTGCTGACGCAGGAAAAGTTCATCTCTAGATGCCCACAGGCCTACAGTAGGACTAACTTTTCGAACAACAAAATTAACTTGATCGTCCCACAATAGATGCCATGAAAAATAACTCCTTTTGTTTTGTTGGTATTAACTTTTATGAAATTATGCATGGACCACATGCTCAGCTTACGAAGAAATACATTTGCTTGCTGAACTAGCTTTGCAGGAGAGGAAGAAGATACGAATACGCCGATGCGGTCAGCATACATTATGAGCTTTGTTTCTTTCTGTATTTAGGCTACGTCATTTACGTACAAGTTGAGCAACTGACCAAGAATGCTCCCTTGAGGGACGCCTGAATATATATCTATATATGTGAATTTACATCTTAATCTATCTCTTTTATGCAACTTTCGATTAATTTACTGATACAAATTGTTGCCTGTTTGTGAGATAGGACCTAAAAATTCTTATGCAATGCCTCTTAGTTTCTTTCAAGCTTTTAAAACAATATATTGTGATTAATAAATTCAAAAGCCTGTGTGAAGTCGAAAAATATACCTATGATCAGAAGATTGTGTTCAACGTTACGGAGGATGAACTCCTTTTAGTCAAAGAGCGCATGTTCTGCGGACATTTTTTTCTTTTGAAAACCGTATTGAGCTTTGTCAAGAACTAGGTGCTTTGAAACAAAGGAAGTTCTGCAAGAAGTTTTTTCTTAACATTTGTAGAATATTGGGAGAATAGAAATTTGACGGTAGTTTAGGATGTTTAATTATCACCCTTCTTTTGCAGGGTTACAACTCTTGTAATCTTCATACGAGAAGGAAATGTGGATGTGGAAATAGATATTCTAAATATACACTAAAGTTGGAGCTATGTCTTCAATTACATGCTTAATGTGTCGTATCTTTAGGACACTGGCATCGCAGCTGGATGTATTATTAAGTTTCTGAAATAGCAACCGAAGGTCTACTATATTACATGGCTGTAAAGAAATTTTGTGTTGGTTGAAAGGCAGACTATCTCGCGACTCTGAGGCCTGCACAGGCTCTCTGTGGACAAAATAATTATTGGATGCATTAACCATGTCCTCTCCAATCGTCATATTACCATTTATGAAATTTTTTTCTATTCGCTCGACGGTTTCTTTCGGTCTAGTAATTTAATTTGCCTCTTCTCACAGTTTACTACTGTTTCCTGTACAAGGCTAAACATGTTGCAAATAAAATGCATTTGTTGTTCTCATTAGTTCTTTAGACAGTTTGTTGTGGAACACTTTAATTTATTTCAAGTGTGAAGGTTCTATTGTCTCAATGAACCTTGCAGAGTGCCTTTCGTGCTTTTTCGATTTTTTAAATAGATGTTTAGTTCGCCGTGGCTTTCTATTATTCTTATGGCACATACACTTCCTCTGTAACAAAGTGTTTTGTGTATATAGCATCACATTTTTCTAAGAAAATGTCGTAAGCTGTCTCGGAATCACTTGCACGAAAAATTTCTTTCCAGCACGCCTGCACAATTTCTGAATGGAACATTTCTAAGAAACGTTGCGTGATTGTTTGGAAGGTGGTACTTGTTCTCTTTATACTATGGTCAGGGCACCCGATGTTGGCAAGTATACAATTGGCGATATGATCACCTACTGAATCGCTCAACACACAACTTTCAGTGTATATCAGCTCCTAATTCGTAAGAAAAACGTCAAGATTATTATGAGATATAAGATTCTGGTCACTGATTCTATATTTTTAACGCACCCATTAGATGTAATTACTTTTTCATTTTCATGGCGGTTTTCACTCTCATATCGATAATGAAGTCACCACCAGTGATGACGCATTGGCGCCTTTCGCTAACCACAGTAACAAAATGATCCAAAATTATTTGACTAACAAGTGATTGCCTTCAGTTGGACGATAACACACAAAAGAATTTTCTTGGCATCAACAGACAATATCTTATAGTCACTTGTAATATAGGAAAATTCTTGTAAAAGTTCACATGTCACAGATTCGTGTACTTACAACGACACGTCCCTCCACGTCTGCCTGACCTATTCAAATAAAATGTCTTCAAGCGAAAGCTTTACAGGCCGCGAACTTTCGATTTCGCCGTGGCGGTACTCCGAGGAGGCACATGACGTCACAACGTGCGCCTCGCCGCGGATATTTCTCTCTCTCTCGCTCCGTAGTCACTACTGCGCATGCGCCACTCGTAGCACCGAGCCACAGGGGTTCCGCCACTGCGCAGCGCCGCGCCTTTCCTCAAAATCCAACTTTCAATTTTCAGTTCTGTCTTTCTTCTTTCCCTCCCTCCTTTATCCCTTCATTTACGGCGCGGCTCGGGTGTCCACCGAGATACATGAGACGGTGTCTGCGCTCCACGCGCTCGCCGCGCCATCTGGCATGACGTAACACCGCGCGGCTCGCCGCCGCTGCCGTTTGGTATGACGTCACACCGCGTTCCGCGTCGTTGCGCTCGCGTCCGCTCGCGACGCCAGCTGCGTCGCATGCCTGGTAACATGTCGAAGGATTCTCGCTTCATATTACGATCGCATACAGCCCTGATTGTCTCCCCATTGTCTCCATATCTCCCCATACAACAAGCAATAATACAGTTGTAAATGTCGCCGAAGCCATATTAAATAAATGCTCTCTTGTGTGAGTGCCTTTAATGCCGTTTCGAAGAAAGCAAGTTGATTAACAAAAAAAAAAGCCAACTACTGGCTATCTATGGAAACCGCCAGTCACTCGACCGCAAATGTAGCCAGGTAGGTGCAGCTTTTCGCTTTCGGCCAGTGTTAACCAGAGCTAAACCACCAGCAATTTTTTATATCTTTCTGTTGGCTATCTAGGCGGTTTTTCTTAAGGTCTCAAGGAAAATGAAAAAAAGAATGCTCCAGATCCCTTAATATACTCAAAATACAGTCACATAAACGTTGGGGTGCTGATAGGACATGTGTTTTACAAATTTATCGGTCCGTGGTACGTTATACCTTAGATTACGGATGTATAGTATACGGGTCAGCGAGACATTCGCACCTGAAACGACTAGATCCAGCACATAATTTAGGTTTGCGTCTTTCCGCCGGTGCTTACAGGGCGTCGCCCAAAAATAGTATTTATGCAGTAATCAACGAACCGTCACTTACAGACAGAAGAATCATGCTCACATTCTCATACATTTAACAATCCGTTCGATGCCCAGACACCTATGTTAACCCATAGTCACAAAGTGCCCAACTAGAACACTTTTTAACAACAAACCGCTAGCTATCAGGCCACTCTTCCTGCGTTTTGAAGAGGTTTGCCAAAACCTCGGCGTACTAGATACATTACCTGACATTGCTCGCAGACGAGATCCACTGCCTCCTTGGTACAATTTTCCTGCAATCTGTGATCTCCCTCTTACACAGTTCCATAAAAAGCAAACTCCACAACAACGTATAGTACAGGAATTCCTTGCACTCGCAGAAAAATGCAGTATTTTTACGCAGTTTTATACAGATGGTTCAAAAACGGATGTTTATGCAGGAAGCGCAATAGTCCGAGGGAAGCCGGAGAAAACAGTACGACTTCCACAGTGCTCATCCATCTTCACTGCAGAATGTTACGCAGTCTGTGCGGCGGTAGAAAAAAAATAAAACGAGAACCTAACCAACAGTATTATTTACACAGACTCACTCAGTATACTTACAGCTCTGCACTCTAGAAATGTAATCACTCCGATTCCTGGTGGCATCATACACAAGATAGCAACCGCCGCAGCTCGAGGACAAAACATAAAACTCTGCTGGGCTCCGAGACGTGTCGGAATAAAAGGCAACGAGAGGGCAGATTTCTGAGCTGCTAAAGCTCGTGCCAAGGGAATAAAAAATGTAAATATACCTTTTAAGGATTGCATGAACTTGGTACAGCGTAAATTTAGAGAAAAATGGCAGTCGGCTTAGAACAGCGAAGTGAATAATAATCTACACTAAGTAAAGCCAATTTTAGGTGAATTTAAATCATGTGTGCACCAGGAACGTTTTAAGGAAGTGATTTTATGCCGTCTACGGATAGGCCACACGCACCTTACGCACAACTTCCTGCTAACAAAACAAGACAAACCTTTTTTGTGTATGCGGAGATAATCTTACGGTTAATCACATTTTATTTTCTCATGTGTGAAACAGGAAACACTAAGGAAAAAGTAATTTACTCAGTTTTATAATGAATGCATTCCTTTTCATCCAGAACTGATTTTAGATGACAATGCCTTTTTTAACAAACCTTCTGTTTTTACTTTTTTAAAAGAATCAGGCGTACTTGAAAACCTGTCAGTTTTGAATTATTGGTTCGTGTTACTACATGATACACCTCAGTCACTTTCTCATTGCTGAGAAAAAGGCTAAGGTTTTTATTTGGTTGGTTGGGAGCCTCAGGATCCCTGCCCAGCCAAGGATAGCCGCTGAGGCTACCTGGTCTTCTTAAAGGCTTTTACCATTAGCCATATACAAGTTTCTTCTCGGTTACTACCAGGCAGTACAATCTCTTTATGCCATCCTCACCATCGATGATTCTCCACATTTCTAAACATCCTACAGAAGCCGTATTCTATACTTTGAGCTTGGCGCATGATGGCCTTAGCTGCTTATGTGCCATAAGACCCAACACAGCACAACTCAGATTTGTGGGAGAGCATTTGTATGGATTCTTCGATGCCACCAATCTTACATGGCAAGTAAAGGATCACTGCGAATTTACTGTCTATATCGGCCAATTTGCTGTTCAGTTCTGCATCCCCTCTCTTCTTCTGAGGAGCTGTGTCTTCACTGCTTGGGCCTTTACATAAATCACATGAGCACAACTTGTTACCGGTAATCCTAACAGAAGAGCCAGCGGAAGAGCCCACCACGAGCTGTGTTCATACCACATGGACGTATGCTATAGCGTTCGAATGACTTGCTATAATATTACGTATATATCAGCTTGTGTTGCAAGCCGCTTTAGACATTTTACTGTAGAAACAACCTCGAAACATTGCCTTTTGATCTATAAGAAACAGTCTATAGAAACAAAGTTAGAATTTCAAAGCAAGCCACGGATCTGCTATCATGTCGTAATAAAAAGCAAACAGCGCCTATAAACAAAACAAATATCTGTTTTGTATAGTTTGAGCTGGAGATAACAAAAAACTAGCTGATTCATGTTTCTATGTAAAACAACTAGCGAAGAATATATTCATAACCGGTTGCAAGGGAATATCTCACTTAGCAGTAGAAAATTACAGCTTATACGTGTTCGCATCTCAGTTCGGCCCATCAGAATGCATAGAGTGCTTTTTCAGTCTTTCCTGTCGCTCTCGTAGCAGTCCGCAAGTCAGAAAAATGATAGACGAAATCTGTTCAAATTGAAACGATCTGTCATACCACTCAGGCCTGCTAAACTTAATGGCGCGGGCAGAGGCAAGGTATTTTTTTTTAGATGGTCTCACCGCAGCACCATGCAGTACCAAACCACCTACACATAAAAAAATTCCAGGACGCATAAGCTTCCCCTTTAAAGGGACTGTGAATGGGATCTGTAGTTATTTGTAGTTAAAATTTGAATTTCAGGGTCTTCGCTCCTTTCCCTCTCCTTTCGTCACTTTTTGCACGCTGGAAGGTAGGCGCTTTTTCGCCGACCCCCCTGTGGGAGCGGAGCTTCCCGACCCGCCGGAGCTAAGCGGCTTATTGGCTGCGGCCACGGTAGCTGCCTGACGTCTGAAAAAATCTAACCAATGGCCACCTCTCACCTTGTCTACGCAGACGCGGGGGACGGAGGAGGGTGCGAGCATGAAAATGTCGCCGGGAATGGCTCGCCAACTTTGACGCGTGATTGTGGGTCGTCTGCTGCGTGTAGAAGAGTATTATTTGGCTCTGGTTTTCATGGCAACTCAGAGCAGTGATTAAGTGAGTTAATGTGCTCTCCTCGGAAGGCGTTTCAGAGCCCTTTTAAGAGTGGAATGCGAAAGCGTTATCGGGTCCCGGTCGCATCGCCTTCGCTTATCGCGGTGGTTGACACCCGCACAAAACATGACGCACACAGGTCCGGTCGCCGCTGCCTGCCCATCTGAAGCCTGAAGAGGTCGCGAAGGGTTGCGTCCACGCTGCCGCCCGCAGGGGCGAAACCGTCGTGATATATCACCGGGCTCCGCTTTTGGGCCAGGTGACGTCTTCAAAGGTTTCGCCTGCCGGTCCGCCAAGTTCAAATCCGCAACTTCTTTGCGATGTTAGTGCACGGGAGTTTTGCGGACAAAGACATAGAGAGTCAGGCACCAAGGGATAGACACTTTGTGCATTGCGTGCGGAGAGGGGGTGGAAACGGCTGAACACTTGATACTTTTCTGTAAAGGGCTTCACCCTACAGTGTAAAGCAGCGGGGCTGATTTATCCAAGGCATTGGAATTTAAGGACAGTAAAGGGAAAGTAGATTTTAAGTGGGTAGAAGTAACCAAATGAAATTATCTGATTGGTGGATAAAATCAAGACAAGAGTAAAATTTCACAAGTCATAGCTAGGTGGCTTGAACCACCGCCCGAATTATAGGGTTCAGCCTCATCCATCCAACCAACCAACCACCCACCCACCCACCCACCCACCCACCCACCCACCCACCCATCCATCCATCCATCCATCCATCCATCCATCCATCCGTCCGTCCGTCCGTCCGTCCGTCCGTCCGTCCGTCCGTCCGTCCATCCATCCATCCATCCATCCATCCATCCATCCATCCATCCGTCCGTCCGTCCGTCCGTCCGTCCGTCCGTCCGTCCGTCCATCATGGCTGTCAACCGAAATGCTTTATAGACTAGAACGCCATTGTTGTTGGGTTCCGTTTCACAATTCGCATACTCACTACTAAGGTACGCATCAGTACAAAAAGACAGTTCATGAAGTTCATGGCCGACTTCTATTCATTTCGACCCAACGAGCATTCGTAGCGTGTTCTGCCTCGCAACCTGAAATACTTGGTTTCGATTCCTGCCATCTCCACAAGATGTTTCCTTCGGATATTGTCGTGTTACAACGCTGGCAACGCCAACAATGCCGACACCGGCTTTTCTGCCCCCTCTCTCATTCCCCTTGTTCTTTTTGCCGTGATTCTGCATATATAAAAAAAATTGCGCTCTTTCCGTCTTCTTGACTTTTTCCTGTGTTTGTTTCTTTTGAATGCGCAACGTTTTCTTCAAAGACCTTAACTCTATCACGTTAAAGTGTTCGCTTATCGCTGGGTTCAGTAGCCGTGCAAAGCAACTTTGGTTTCACGTGTTCCCGCGTCGCCGTTCAGGTTATCGCCCTCTTGACCTAATCTGCTTCCGCCGACTGTGAAGGGGTGTAAAGAGTATGTGTGCATACGGTATCTACTGGGCGGAGAGCTGGAATGGACACGTATGTTAAACAGGTGATCTAAGTGTTTAGTATTGTAAGGGGGCGAGCTTGGAAGCGAATGCCGAGATGGGTCACCGACGTGCCCTAATGAGGGCGCGGGAAGAGGCGCCCGGTAAACCGACCGTACACGTTGCTGGCGGGAGTCAGACTGGCTCCTCTCCCCGAAGAGCGGAGGAGCGTTTATTATCTTTTCCCTTTCCCCCGTGCAGCTGGGTGCCGCTGAGAAGGCGCCTGCGGTGTCCTTGGCATCTGCTACCTTGGGGAATCGTCACACTAAGGAAACGGTGCATCTTGCAAACGTTAATCTTTGCTTCCTCGTTCACTTGGGGGCATAAGAGGTCTCTGTGCAATGCATACTGCAGACAAAAGACAGGGACAGGGGAGAGGAAAAGTACAACTTAAATAAAGATGCAAACAATTTATTAGGCAACGTGGCACTCGCCACCACACTAATGAAAGGAGAATGTTAATAGTATTTATCTGTCTGTCTACCCAGAAGTCAAGCAAGATTAGGTGAGGGCATTAGAGACCAGACCACACTTCCGTTGCGGACGTCTTGTGGCCTACCTTCAGACTAAAATGCATTTTCAGAGAAGCTAGCTTTTCAGCACGTTTGTCGAACATGCCAGTTTCAAACTAGCCTGCCTGTCCGAGGAGTATGAGGTTGGTGGTGGTGGTTAAAACTTTTATTTGTTGGAATAGAGTTTGGGAACCACAGCCCGGCTGGAACCTTTCGCGGTTGAATTCTTCGAGCCGGCCGAGGGCTCAGATCGTGGTGCGAGCGGTTTTAAAGGGGCATGGGACCATTTTTCAGACTCCAGCTCTTTATCGCATGTTGTTCGCTATCCATCTGAGAGCTGGACTAAATACGAGCTCATTTGGTGCAGCTAGTAATTTGTAATTGAATTTTTAAAAGTTCTCCTGAACCATGTGTATGGTCGGGCAACACCGATACGCTCGCGGTTCGTGATGACATAGACTGATAGTTACCTGCTTTCTGGAGTTGAAGGGGGACAAAGGAAATGAATGCCTTTGTCCTTTCCTTTTCTGTGCAGTTTCTGCCGGTCTCAGCCACTTGACAATGTGCCACGAGCGGACTCGACTCGAGTAGTCGCGCTCGCTCGGTTTTTCAGTTTTGTTGCAGACAACACTGCCAGTCCATGACGTCACTCGGGCTTCTTCAAGATGGGCGTGGCTGCCAGAAGGAAAGGCTTAGAGCCGATAACTTCAAATTACAATTTCTAGTTCAATGCCCGCGTAGAGCCCTCCATCTTGTTTTTTTTAATGCGCACAATGACGTCCAGGCTCGTAGCTTCAGCGTAACAGCACGATTTGTTGGTAAACCATATCATGACCCCTTTAAGGGGAGGTAACGACGGTGTGTGCTCTGAAGTGGGACAATTAGTGTATTTATAGACATGCTTCACACAAGGGGTATATAACAAACCAGAAAAGCACAGTGGCACGTGGCGGCGTGCTATCTATTGGCTGCCGATGGCACACATCTGTCCACGAGATACTTAGTGGGTCAGCCACGCGCACAGCCCTCGAGTAACCGCGGTAGTGAGAGCACAAGCGACCGCACTCACACTTACTTCGCCGCCGCATTGGAAGACTTTGTTTTGCTGCACAAAATTCTTCACAGTTGAATCAATCAAGCACCTTACATTGTGCATAGCACCCACATATCTCATCTCGCTACGCATCCGTTTAAGATAACTCGGCCTGTTGCTCGCACAGCAACGTTTTCAGCATCTTTCTTTCCACGAACAGCTGTGGACTGGAGTGAGCGAGTGAATAAACTTTATTGCTCTAATAAAGGAGTCTTGCTGCTTGCCCGAAGATTGCCGATGTCTTCCAGGCTGAGCGTGGTTGGCGCCCCTAGTCCAAGGCACCACTGTCCCTGGCCATCCGGCATGCGTGGCTCACTAGGTCTCTTTGGACCTTCAGCTGGCTGCTGGTTAGCCTGTCCTCCCACTGCTCCGCATTTTGCTCTTTGTTACCTCGGAAAGCTACATTGTGTATGCATTCCCATGTGATATGATACAGCGTGGGGTTGCCCCGCACCACGGACATGTATCCCTATACTGCTCCGGATACATCTCATGTAGAATGTGAAGGTTGTGGAAGGCTCCTGTTTGGAGTCTTCTCCAACATGTCGCTTCATATTGTGTTAGCAGAGGATGTGGTTGGGGATATTTGCGTCTTCTGCCTTTGATGAGGTTGAGGATAGCTGCGTACGTGAGCTCTACCGTCATCTCCGGACCGTCCGAGGCGTTTGACGCACCAGCTTGGATAATAAGCTCGCGAGCTAGCTTGTCCGCCTTCAGATTGCCTTCGACTCTGGCGTGTCCGTGGACTGGAATGCCCTTCCCCACGAAGCCGCCATTACATGTCCATCTTCATTGCTTGAAGCCGTGACAATCCATTTTCAAAGGCAATGGCATGGACTTCGTTTTTTCTTCAAATATCCCTAACCCCACCCCATAAGTAATACCTCCAGAAGGAGGTCTTTAAGGAAAATTAGGCGAAGTAAAGTGAATAAAACAGTGCTCTCGCAATGCATAGAGCATCGCTTAAAAATGGGTCCATGGAGTGTTTTGATGGTCTATGTTGAATTTTGCAGGCATAGCCGTGAGCAAAAGTTCTCAAAATTGTGAAAAAGAACTTATCTCACCCTCTGATTGGACACGCTACTAAAAATATTACTCCTTAAGCGAAGCGCATATAAATTCTGTAATTTAGATTCTTCCACTTATCATTCTAAGTAATTTATCTCACTTTATAGTGCGTAGCCCTTATTACCTGCGTACTCAAGGGTGAAAACGCTTCTTTCTCTCTTATTCAATACCATGCGCTGAATGCGTATTCACTGAATTAAAGCGGTCCGCTTATTGGACACCGCCAGTTCTTAAAATAATGCATTTAATGTAGAAGGCACACAATTCTAAACTGAATTCGCCTATTGCGCCTATTCTGAATGTCGGGATGATGTTTTAGGTTTCGTTTGGTAATGAGATTTGCCCCAAAGTGACTCAGGCTATGAGGGACGCCGTAGTGGAGGACTCCGGATAATTTCGAACACTTGCGGTTCTTTAACGTGGGCTGACATCGCACAGTGCTCGGGGAATTTTAGGGTAGGCATGGTCGCCTATTCACCTGACATGAAGCGTTAAGGGAATGGCTCTCGCTATTGTGGTATCAACGTGAAATAGACCAAATGCAAATTAGCTGCGCTAGCTCTTAGTGGCGGTTGCTTTCAATTGTTTGTCTTGGTTTTGTTGTTTATCGTGGCTGTTTTTTGTTGTTCGCGAAATTGCTACCTGATTAAATTGGTATACCAAGTGTATTCTGTGTGTTGTGTGTGTTTGCACGGCATAGACGAAACACGGTTTATACATGTCAGTGTTTATTAAAGTCGTTCTAAGCAATTTCTTTTAGCGAACGCTATCTCATATGCCTAATTTATACAGGCACTGCATTCCGGAGAGTCAGGACTTCGCCTCAGCACTCTTCGCAGCTTTGGTACTGCTGCAGGGAACTATTGAGATTGAGTATCTAGCTAACGCGTTGTCATCTCATAACGATTAATAAGCGCCCCGTAATTTTTCAATTTCCAAGTTACCTTGGATTAGTGGATGGACGACACGTAAAAAAGTCACCAAGAAAGAACGTCACACCCTAGTACTACATCTCAAGGAAATAAAGTACATATATTGCAGCATACTATGGACGGTTAATGTGCGTCGCACGGAGAGACCGGATTATGTAGGTGACGACCTCGACATAACTATACACACCAAGCAACAGATGCAAAACACAAGGCCTCCAAAGTATTGACAATACAAATTACACACATCTGGCATGACACAGTCAGATACAAAGTGGCCCTGATCGATGACAGGCCTTCAGTGTTGGTGACACAGCCGGCAGAGTGGCTCACCTCTGTATATGCCTTAGGTTCACGGTCTTTTATGAAACAAGAATAACCTTGTGCACCGGCGCGAAAAGCAAACCTTGTACTCCTAGCTGTGTATGATGGCGAATACGATGACTGATAGAGGCTCAAGTAGCGTGTTGTCGCAGTACTTGTGTGTACGAGTAGCTACGTACGAGTAGACAAGAAAGGATGTTTAGATGGAAGACGGTGGCTTGAGAAAGAAACTCTTTATCGCGCTTACTTGTGCCTTCAAGAAAAGAAGGAAACTAAGCTTCGCCGATACTGACACGTGTGCTTGGCAGCCGCTGTTGTCGACCGCGTTCTGCTCAAACATAGCGCAAAGCGTCTAGGCTGGCGCATACTTTGGCGAGATGTCTCAAGCGTTGTGGCTATGCACTTGGCTGACCACGATCTCTCGTGTTTAATCTAATCGCGTGGTGGAAACATAATACTGGATATCTCGTCCAGTGGAGTCAAACTGGAAACGAAAACAGCGTGCTCTTCTTGTGATGAAGAAAAACTATGGAAGGAAGAAAGTAACAGGCACAGAACAAGAGCCGCCGCGGTGGCTCTGTGGTTATGGCGCTCGGCTGCTGACCGCAAAGACGCGAGTTCGATACCGGCTGAGGCGGTCGAATTTCGATGGAGGCGAAATTCTAGAGACCCGTGTACTGTGCGATCTCAATGCACGTTAAAGAACCCCAGGTGGCTGAAATCTCCGGAGCCCTTCACTACGGCGTCCCTCATAGCCTGAGTCGCTTTGGGACGTTAAACCCCCATACACAATAGAACAAGGGAGACATTTGCGGCAGTGCACACGGTGACCCAGGTGACGTCAGCGCAAAATTTCAGGCACATTCCTCTTGTCAAGAAATTAGTCCTAACTGGAGTGTAAAGCATGTGTAAATGTTTTGTCTTGCGTTCTCTAGTGCGAACAATAGTTCGTCAGGCACTCCACGCGAAAAAAATGCCTCCAAATTTGATGAAAGAAATTCCCTCCACTGTTAACTAATTGCATTGTATTCATTGAAAGCACCTTCATTTAGAGACAGTCGCACTGACTTCCTTGGCTGCTAGAAGCCATGCAGCAGCCGCTCTTGCATCCTGCGTGGAAGGAGCAGTGGTGAAATGGTCTGAGAGTGTAGCGTGGGGATATAACATGGCTAGTGTTGGAGTAGCTGGGAGCAGGAAGCAGTCGTGGAAAGGTGAGCGAGGGAGGGAAAATAGAGGTGGGGGGGGGGGGGGGGGGGGGAGCTGCGGCGTGGGCAGACGGCGCCCGTCACGACAACCTCAACAAGTTTCCAACGAACGTTGCCCGTACAGGTGTCGCTGTAAGTAGAGAATTGTTTTATCGAATTAGGGCGCATACATTTCAAAAGATGTTCGAAAGCACTTTAAACTTCATCACGATGGCCAATGTTTAATACATGGTTCTGGAGTGGGGAGAAGGGAAGGGCATTTAATCTCCAGCCTAAGTTCTTAGACTGGCTACTACAGTGGGTCATATAGCGATGATATATGCTCTTACCATATACTCGTAATGTCCACGTAGCGCTCTTCGTTCGAGAAGCATTGAAGATTGAGAGTCTTGACGCACGTGGCTGCAACCAACGGCCACTTCACAACAATTTAGAGCTGTTGGCGATCCCGCAGTTCTCGCTATTGTATACCTTACAGGATAACGAAATGGAGCACTTATTTTTTGGCCATGGTCTTCTTTTTCTCCTTGCTGAAATTTACTGCACTCAGACTGTCACTGTCCTCTGAGAGGAAGTGACGTTGACCTAGGCGCCCATGTTATCTATGTTATGGCCGCGATAGTTTCGCTAAGCTCGTTCATTTCTTCCTGTACTTCTGTCACACCGATAGGAACTGATAAAGCGGAGAGAGAGCCATAACAGTCTCTTTCTAGCGCGCCTCTTGCACGTATCAGCTGCAATCTCCTCACCAGTCGCGTCTCTTATGCTGGCACCCCCTTCGAAAGCGTCGTTCTTCGCACTCCGAGCACGGGTCAACTGAAATTCGGTTCGCATAGACTCGGCTTTTCACAATGGCGACACATCGCGCATCGCTCGTCAGCTAACGAGTTAGGCCGGTAACAGGACCTAGGCTTCAGTGCTCACACTAGGCTGCGTTGTGAGCACCTCCTTCTTGGCAGCGATGGGCCGATGGCCATCGTTTCGCAGCGTCCCAGCGTTCGGCCCCGACTCGCGATGGAGCTGGATCAGCGCGTGCTTCTGCGGCTGCGTCCTCTTCTTGTCCACGGCGACTCCATGCGTGTCTGGCATCTTCTTCTACGGTATCCTCGACACTTACGGGGTGACCAGAGAACAGGCGTCTTGGCCCGTGGCTCTGGCGGGTACCATGTCAGCTTTAGCAGGTGAGTGGGCCATTCAGGAGTCACGCAGAAATATTAAGCCACCCTTGGTGGTCCTGTGGATGCATATCATTTGTTATACTTCCTCTGAGTCACCAGAGTATTGTTGAGAAGGTGGAGAACAAACAATACAGGCAGTCTTGCTCTCCTGCCCTGCCCTGCATTACGTTCGTTGCACTTCCCTGCCTTGCCTTAATTTTCCTTTCCTTGCCTTGTACTGCTTGCCTTGGATGGGTTGCAAACGCAGTTCTTTTGCTTCGCCTTGCACTCCTCGTCTTGCACTGCCTTGCTCTGACCTGCCAGCCTTTGTCGGCCTGCGCTTCGTCACCGTCATGTGGCATGCAACGCTGAATTTCCTCAGCCCTCGGCGAGTCAGCGTAAAGTCACGCGCAGCCTGGTACGCAGAATGTTGTAGCCACCCCCCCCCCCCAATCCCCCTACCCCTTTGCAATAGCCCAAGTTGTCGCAGCGCGAGGGTTGCGTGCCGCCTGGAGTCATTTTTCTCGAAAAGTGTAAAAACTAATTGCAAACAAAACGCCAGCGTATATGGTTGAGATCGGTGAATTGAACAGAGCTGAAACAGCTGCGTAAGCTTAACTTTTTTGCCTTCCTAAAGGAGTGTAGACACCTAATTTTGGCGGCGTGTTTTCTTCTCTACAATGTTACGAAAGAGACTACTACGCATGAATCGCCATGTGATATTCGTCTCCGCCCGCTAAATAATTTATAATCGATTTGCTGCATCGGTTTCGGTTTCAACAGCTGAACGATGGCTCTAACATCAAAGAGCGCTTTTTTGTCACGTGAGGCATAGAAAAATGTCCATATAATTTCTGCTTCATCGTTTTAATTTACTGCAGTGCTGAAGTCAGCCTTCTTCAAGAGCCGGAATGACAGCGAATGTGGAAGCAGCGGTTACATTGGAGTTTTTTTATGTCCGACGTGGCCTGCAAGCACACGTTGAAGTCACAGTCTATATTCGGCATTTGAAACCAAAACTGAAACAGCACGAGAAAGAAATGCGATTACAAATTATTTATGGGGCGTAGGAGAATACCACGTGCCAATCAATGCACAATAATGTCTTACGCATCATTACAATCGAGAAAACACACACCAACCAACCAACCAACCAACCAACCAACTCAAAAGTTAGGTGTCTATACTCCTTTAACTTCGGCAACATTTGCTTCGCTCTGAGCGAGTTGCGCTCAAACTCGGAAATCTAAAACTGATGTTGAAGCAAGCCGTTTCCATGCAGGATGAATTATATTAATAAACCGTTTCGAATTGTTTCATGTGAAAGCAGTGTTTAGACTGTTTGTCACTGATTTTTTTTCTTCTTTTCACAGGTCCTTTAGCAGGCGTGCTCTGCAAGCATGTATCGTGCCGAGCAGTGCTGCTCACTAGTGCCTTACTGTCGGGGATCACAGCCAGCGCCTGCTACTGGGCAGAAAGCGTCCTCTTCCTAACCATCGTCTTCGGCCTCATTCATGGTATGCTAACAAATGAGCGCACACTACTGGATGACGTAGCATTAAGGGAGATTAACGTGTCTGTAAACGTCACTGGACCCTGTATTGATCACAAAATATGACTTCGCGTCGGCAGGAAACCTTACAAACTACATAAGCCCGAAAGAAATTGTGCAAAA